>NC_134700.1:173724845-173849845 GCF_043290135.1 Rhipicephalus microplus | reverse complement strand
CGCAGGATGGCTGCGCCGGTGCAATTATATTCTCATGTTCTTTCAAATAATTATATCGCCGAAGCTAACTGCAACATCAAAGTTACATTTAATAAATGAATTTTGTTATGGTTATTATACGCTTAGCTTACTTTTCTCAATAGTCCGTCTTCTATATGCACCTTCCAAGCTATATGGATACGGCATGCAATTCAATTATCACCACCCATTCTAACGCTATAGGTGGCACAGTTCTTTTTTGAAAAGCACCCTACATCTACAATGGATTATGTGAAAACAAATTTTTTTTTCTTTTTCCTGCTTCCCTTGAGAAATTAAAACCTAAATGTGACTTGTTTGGTCAATATCTAATATTTCTGAAGCTCCATTATGGTGAATCTGATAATCCGGGCTCTCCGGCTGGCCTGTTTCATGATTTGTTTCTTTTTCTTGTTTCATAACGGCTTGCACGTTGAGTAACCAGCGTCAGCCGCCATATTACGCGCAGTGCAAACACCCGTTCCCCATTATAGATCAACTGCTCGAAAGCTCTAGTGCAAACAAGAAGAATCTAGGCCACCAAAGCCGCAATCGCGTTCTTCGGCTTTTTGAGTTCCAAGATTACTTCCAGCAGTTTTTTAGTGCATGTGTTTTTTCTGAAAATTCTTTGGTACAACAATTTCATCTATGTTTTTTTTCTTTTTTCAGCAATAGCCTACAAAAATGGCGCTCACCAGCGCCATCTGCTATAGCACGGAGTCGTACATCCTTCCATTATTTTTGTCAGAAAGTAGTATAGCCCTAGTAATACTTGTTCAGAGAACTTATGTACTCTTTCCGCTACCGCCTTCTCTCGTGCCTTCGAAGTAACTACTGGTTTTAAGGCATTCACTTTTTTGTCGTTGCTCCACCTGAGAGCCTCTATCTGAGTCCCCGTTGCAGGCCGATGTGTAGGCTACTGTTTGCTCTGCAGACTGAGGGACAAATTAGATTACCTCGACCCAGTCTAGTTTGCTAACCATTGTGTTGACATCGTAATGGCTTTGAGCACGACCATCTGGCTGGCATGGACTATACAACATCCCTCTATTTAGTAGTATGTCGGTAGTTTATTTTGTCAAGTGTATAAGTAGACCACCGCGACGGATTGGTGTGTCTCTGTCTGATATATATATATATATATATATATATATATATATATATATATATATATATATATATATATATATATATATATATATATATGTGTGTGTGTGTGTGTGTGTGTGTGTGTGTGTGTGTGTGTGTGTGTGTGTTCAAGTTTTTTTCGCGGACTTCGCAGGTTTTCAGCTCCCAACCAGCGACGTGAACGCCATGAACAAACTCTCTGTGAAACGAGCGCTCTTACGCTGTCACGAGGAAATGGTACTTAACTATACAGGGAGTCTTTACCAGTTCTCTCTCTCTCTCTCTCTCTCTCTCTCTCTCTATATATATATATATATATATATATATATATATATATATATATATATATAAATATATATATGCACGAATGCACACACACGCACACACAACACGCACCAACAGTGTGGGTGCATTGCCTCTCTGCACGCTTGTTTCTGTGATGCCACACACACCCGCACAATCACAAATTGCAAACAGCTTCGCCAGACCGGAAAAATCGGGGCTGCAGTGGAAATTAATTAAAGCACCAGACGCGCGAGTGGGCTTAATCTCGCGCCACCGCGAACTCCGTCGCTATATGGTTTCATGCCGGCACAAGCCCTTCTCACATCCCTTGTCACACGATGACCCCTTTGGTTAGTGGCGGTGGTGGTCACTCTTGCATGATACTGTTGATGCTGCAGCTTCTTGCATTCTGTTTTATCACATTCGCTTGGTTCTTCGATAAGACTTGTTCGGACCTAGACTTGTGCGGTGAAAAACATCCGAGCTGGTGTTAGGCGAGCTGATGCGTAAGTTGTATTTCGCGGTTGTGCCTTTCTTTTTTTATCCACTAGTTACTCCTCTCCATCCCCTTATTTTAAATGAAACTTATTTTAAATGACTTCTCAGTGTGGGGGCGGGGGGTCTGCAATGTGTCTCTCCTTCTGGCTGGCTTTCATTTAGTCTCAAGTTCACCTCCTCCTTGTGTGAATATATATATCTATATAAATATATATATATATATATATATATATATATATAATGGCCACAATAAACAACTACGGGAAACATCATCATCAGCCTGACTACGTTACGTCCACTGCAGGACAAAGGCCTCTCCCATGTTCCACCAGTTAACCCGGTCCTGTGCTTGCTGCTGCCAATTTATACCCGCAAACTTCTTAATCTCATCTGCCCACCTAACCTTCTGTCTCACCCTAACTCGCTTGCGTTCTCTGGGAATCTAGTTAGTTACCCTCAATGACAAGCGGTTATTCTGTCTACGCGCTACATGCCCGGCCCATGTCCCTTTTTTCTTCTTAGTCAACTATGATATCCTTTAACCCCCGTTTGTCCCCTAATCCACTCTGCTCTCTTCTTGTCTCTTAAGGTTACACCTACCATTTTTCTTTCCATTGCTCACTGCATCGTCCTCAATTTAAGCTGAACCCTCTTTGTGAGTCTCCAGGTTTCTGCTCCATAGCTAAGTACCGGCAAGATACAGCTGTTATATACCTTCCTCTTGAGGTATAGTGGAAATCTACCTGTCATAATTTGAGAGTGCTTGCCAAATGTGCTCCACCCCATTCTTGTTCTTCTAGTTACTTCAATCTCGTGGTTTGGCTCCGTGGTTATTACCTGCCCTAAGTAGACATAGTCTTTTACAACTTGAAGGGCACTATTACCTATCTCGAAGCGCTGCTCTTTTCCGACGTTCTTTTACATTACTTTCGTTTTCTGTAGATTAATTTTAAGACCCACCTTTCTGCTCTCTTTGTCTAACTCCGTAACCATGAGTTGCGATTCATCCCCTGAGTTACTCAGCGATGTGATATCATCGGCGAAGCGCAGGTTACTAAGGTACTCTTCATTAACTCTTATTCCCAATTGTTCCCATTCTAGGCTTCTGAAAACCTCCTGTGAGCACGCGGTAAATAGCATTGGGGAGATTGTGTCACTCAGACTTACACCCTTCTTGATTGGTATTCTGTTGCTTTCTTTGTGAAGCACTGTGGTAGCAGTTGATCCCCTGTAGATTTCTTCCAGGATGTTTATATATACTTCATCGACGCCCTGATTCCGCAGTGTCTGCATGAAGGCTGATATTTCTACTGAATCAAACGCTTTCTCGTAATCTATGAAGGCTATGTATAGTGGTTGTTTATATTCTGAGCATTTATTTATTACCTGACTGATAGTATGAATGTGGTCGATTGTTAAGTAGCCTGGTCAAAATCCTGCTTGTTCCTTTGGTTGATTGAATTCTAATGTTTTCTTTACTGTGTTAGCAATTATCTTTCTAAATAGCTTGTATACTGAAGAAAGCAAGCTGATCTGCCCGTAATTCTTCAAGTCCTTGTCATCTCCTTTCTTACGTATTAAGATGATGTTAGCATTCTTCCAAGACTCCGGTACTCTTTCCGCCAAGAGACCCCTCGTAAACAGGGTGGCTAGTTTTTTTCACTCAATCTGTCCTTCATCTTTCAGCATATCTGATGTTACCTGATCCTCACCAGCAGCTTTGCCTCTTTGCATGCTCTCCAAAGCTTTTCTGACTTCTTCCATCATTACTAGTGGGGTGTCGTCTGGGTTACGAGAGACATACCTACACCGTAAAAAGCTTCACCCATAAATAACAAAATAAAAAACATTGAGCACACGAGGTGTCAGACGCCACCGCTTGGCAGGAGACGCAGAGGGGTCAGTCCACGTGCTACAGTTTAAAAGAAAAAGAGAGAGCGTCGGTTTTTGCATTGTGGATATTGTCAGCGCGTTCCTGTAATGAAAAAAAAAAGCGCGGAAAACTATGACGGTTAGTTCACGCTGGTCGTGTGTTTTTTTCGAGCGTCCATCTTTGTGCAGCGCTTTTCGCCTCACAGTTTTAACAGCAGGGCGCCAAGAAAGGCGATCATCGATGATTACACCCTGGTGGCGATGTTGGTATTCCAACTGTATCGGTGTGTTTCCGAGGTAAAGCCTGCTGAGGCTTTGAAAAGCGCGTTGCCTTGGATGATACGCGATCGCAGCTGACTTCGTAGGTAAAACCTGCGGGCAAACTTCCACCAAGTATTCTGAAGTTGCATTCAGAGCTCGCTGTAATATACCAGGAAGACGTGGACCATGGTGCGACGGACCCTGACCCAGAGTGCGATGTCATGATCATAAATCGCTGTGCCTATAGGAAAGTCACAATCTTGCGGTAGTCGGCCTGGAAGTCCTGCTAGTACACTGTTAAAGAGAAGTGGTGACAAGACGCTGCCTTGCGGGACACCACATTTAACAGCGCGAGATTGACTCTGTACTACTCCAATGCCCACTTTTATTTTGCGCTCAGATATAAAATCAAGGAGAAAGTGTAACAGACGACCTAAAATTCCTCCATTCATCAGTACACAAATAATCGCCTTATGTGGCACCAAGTCAAACGCTTGCTGTATGTCAAAAAATAGAACATATGCTAAATCTCTTTTTGCTCGAGCAGATTCAAGCAATGATACAAGATCTGTTATGCTGTCAAGGGCTGAACGGTGGCGATAAAATTCGCTCATGACATCAGGGAAGAAAGTGAGCTTTTATAATCTGGCGTCCACACGAAACAGCACCATACGTTACATCAGCTTCATAATATTAGAATTTAGTGATATTGCCCGGTATGACTTCAGGAGTTGTGCAGGGCGACCAGGCTTTGAAATTGGCTTACCAAAGACGATTTCCATTCAGCAGGAATCAGACTCCTTTGCCATACTTTGTTGTATTCGTCCAGGATACTTTGATGAAAGACCTCATCAATATTTTGCAAGGCTTGGTACGTAACACCATCTTCGCCTGGTGCGGTGCGACGGTAACAGAGGCTAAGTTCATGACGCTGCTCGGCCAGAGTGAACTTTGCCTCATCCATCTCACATGAAGGTCCATATAAAATCGTTACGGAACGATGTCTGGCATTGTCTTTTGACATAGGGGCGAGGGCATTGATCAGAAGATGGCACTACAGGTTTACCAATGAGCGGTACTCTCTTGCGTGATGTATGCTTTGCCAGTCTTGAATGTGCCGCCTGCTTTAATGTCTCAGCTGGAACGGGATCATCGTGTTGCTCTCCGAGTATTGTTTGGCTTACCTCGTGAAGCACAATTCATCCCACTACTGACTGAAGCACACCAGTCGCCGCTAAGGCTGCAAGCTGACCAGAGAGCGCTACATCATATTGAGCGTCTGAACCGAGCCCACATGGCAAGACACTTCTTAACAGGCTGTTACAGCACCCACTTTCTCGAATGGGTAAAATGGCGGCTTTGTTCAATGACATTACTGGCCATTCCGGTGAACCAATTCATTTGACAACATCGACAGAGCACAGGCCATGTGTCTTCCCTACCCATCTGTCAATTCCAGAAATACGCAAAAAGTGTGACCAACCTGTTTCGGAACTATACCAATTAGCCCGTTTACACTTATTTGAAAACCTCGAAGACTATGCAAAAGAATTTACGGACGCTTCTGTACGCAGCGATGGCCTGAGCGCATCTACAGCTTTCTTCTGCCCTTCAACCGATATCAGGCGGTTTTTAAAAATACCGCACCCCTCATCGTCGGTGACGGCCAAGCTAGCCGCGATTGATGTCGCCCTTAAGTACGTACAAGAAATGTTACCAGCATCGAAGGTTGTCATCCTCACCCACTCTCGTGTTGCCCTTAGCAGACTCACCAGCAAGGAGACCGACAGCCCTATACTGAGCAGCATCATGGAATCCATTAACATATTCTGTCACGTGAGGTATGCCTAGCTGCACAGTGGGTACCTTTGCACATGTGTATTGCGGGCAATGAAGAAGCGGATCGCCTTGCTTCGTCAAGCAACCATGATGACTGTGACTGTCCGGGAATTCTATGTACGATGGACAACGCTCGTCCGCTTATAACGCAAACACCTCTTAAAGCAGCACCCAGACCAGCGTGTGGCGAATGGATCTTTCCCTCCCCGTGTTCGTGGCCGTAGCTTGCCTCGTAATTACCGAGCGCTGTTGTACAAACTAAGAGTGGGCTCTGTGCTGGTGCGTGAACGATTACACCGTCAAGGGCGTGTAGACAGCCCGTTGTGCGCAGCTTGTGGCTCCTGCGAAACACTTGAGCATCTCGTAGTGCACTGTCCCACATTTGCTACGCAGCGGTCTTTGCACATTAAGGAATATGAATTCCTAGGTCTCAAGTGCGCGACCCTACACGGCTACCTGTTTCCGAGTGGTAGTGCTTCCCGACGCGACCAGCCCCACCGAGCTTCCCTAACATTTATGAACCAAACGAACCGGGCCACCTGTTTATCAACTCTCTCTCTTCTTTTAACTGATTTCTGTCAAAGTTTTCGTCATTTTTTCCTCTTCCTGATGTTCTTTCCTCTTTCTCCCCTCTAATCTTTGTTCTCTCTGTTTCTTCCCTCCTCCCGAAAGAGTGCACAGGCGTAGTGCCCCTCCAGGTGGCAGTTGCCAGCTTGCTCTCTCCCTCCTTCCTCTGCGTCCTTGTGTATCTGTGCATGCAAATTTAATAATAATAATAATAATAATAATAATAATAATAATAATAATAATAATAATAATAATATTAATCTTTGTACTGCTGTGGTATGCTGAAAGTATACGTATATATCGAAAAGCTTGTCGTTCTTGGTGTGATATTCTAATTTGTCACCACGTTGTGGTATTTTCTTAGTACACTATACCACGTTAGGCCTCTCTAGCCTGGTTCCAAGTGTTCGAGAGTTCATAGTTGTAAGGATAGGCATTTATTTGTACAGAGAGGGAGGAGAAGATGTGGCCACCCCTCTTAATCATGCAGGCTCAGAGTAGGTTTTATCAGTAAGAGGCTCAGAGTAGGTTTTATAGCCGGCTATCGGCGCCCCTGTCGGTGTAGACAGGACGCCAGCACCCATCCTGTCTGCGTACACTCTCTTATGAATGTGCCTTTATTTTTTACACTACCGAAACGACTGCCTCATGCCTTCAGGACTGTATTAACGAGCCCATCTTGTCTTTATTTTACGTTTTGCTTAAGTTCTTGTAATCTCAACGTGCACTGTAAGAGCATAAAACTGTCAGAAGTGTGTAGGATACCTCAAAAACCTATTTTCGAATATTGAATTCTTTTGTTAAACCAACTAAAGATGCAAAACGAATTAGGAAAAGAGGAAATGAGAATAGTTTATGAGTCATGTTGAGGAACAGTTGGGCAAACTGGTGTGGGTTCATGATTAAAAACGGCGCAGGAACACAATACACAAACGAAGCGTAGGTACACGAGCACGGGTGCCGGAATCGCAACATATCTTTATTCACGTCGGCTCAGGCATATACACAGACACGTGGTCACACAAAATGTCGAAGGTACACACATATATAGGCAAGCGTCATACGTGTTCTTTTCGCTTTTTTCTGTAATAGCGTGCCTGTGCTTATGGGTGAGATGACGTGAAGAAAGGTGTGTTGCAAGCCCGGTGTTCATCCTCGTGTACCTATGCTTCATTTGTGTATCGTGTTCTTGCACCTTTTTTAGTCTTGGTGTACGAATATTTGCCCCCAGTCAGTCAAGCCTTGTCAATGTTTGAACTGCAGATATATTTGATGGTAATGTTGTGATAAGGAGATGTAAATGTAAATAATATTTACTGTTGAGGGCACCTGACCTTGGATTGTGAGAAATGTTTACTTAAAATTTAAGCCCTGTAAAGCCGGGAACGGTCGACAAGCCGTTGTCAGAAGCAAGTAATGGCTTAATATTCATTTATGCTTTGCTAGCAAAGCTTACGTTCGTTCGGACTCGACCAATCTTTGCTGCGCGTGGATTCCCAGTTGTGACACCTTTCTGTCTTTGACAAAGAACCCTGCCGACACTAACAATTGTAAGCACTCTTTGCCATTGGCCAGCAAATTTGGATAATAGAATGTCCAGCAACAAGTCTATAGCTGAAAGCTTCTCTTATGAGTAATACTCTAGTGTAACATTTTTTTACTGACTCAGGCACTGATGTTTTGATGATTAACTTTAGACAGATTTTTTCATGTAGAGGCAGTATATTTGACACTAATGTCACAAATCGCACATGAATAAGCCCATGTTTGGAACGGAGCAAAAATGCGATGAGAAAAAATGCGTTCAATTTTCTTGTACTATGACGGGAAGTGTCCGCTTGGCAGTAACAAACGAGAAAAGAAGAAGAAATAGAAACCCTGGAACATCGGAATACCTACATGAGACCTGAAGAAAGGACATCATTGATAATACAATATCAAAGCTTAATTAGGGCACATCGGTTTCGCCAACAATTAGTTATTCTTGCGATTCACGATACACGGGTGCAAATTTTAGGTGGCAAACAAGAAGATGTGTTAATGAACATCTGGATATTTCTCTTTATCTCCCTTGGGTCTCTGTTGAGGTACAGAAAAGTTCTTCTGTCCGTACTAACTGGCACAAAAAAGAGATATCGAGCGCAAACAGGCGGTTACTAAGAAAGTCGAGACGTCGCCAATTTTCGACCTTTGTAAGTGTAAAGCAGTGGAGCAATTCAGCAAACGCCATGCGCTGAACGTGAACGACAATGCTGCCCTTACGTATACCCTACCTATAAAAAAACTGAATAAAGAGAAAAAATCGCATTCATAAGGGTGTCTGTCTGGGTAACTACCACAAAAAGAACAGTGATGTGGTATCCGAGGCACCTCTCGTTCTCTGTGGGAGAATGATAAAGCTCTGTGCTCGCATTCACGAAAGAAAGATCAGGTAAAGCAGCTTCTAAATAAGGGAGTCAAGCTGAAGGAAATTGCGGAGCTGGGTAGCCTACTTTGTTTCTCTCCAGGTTGCTTTTTATTTCCTCCTTATTTTCTTTCTTTTTTTACTTTTCAGTTTTTCTTTCTATTCATTTTTATTTCTTCATTTCTTTTTGCTTTGTTTTTGCGTCGTTTGCTGCGTTAGAAGTTTCATAACCACATTTCTACATTTCAGTACAATATCTTTGTGAAAACTTTTGTAAAAACAGTTCAATACTCAAGAGACATCATAACCTTTGCCATTTTAGAGAATTTTCATGTTTTGTGTAGACAAGTAAATTGGCATGAATAGTTGTGTTTTCACAAACTCTGTGTGGCATGAACACATATCTGTGTGGTGGGGACACATTTCAGAATTGAAAAATGTGGACTTGTTGCGTAAGTGTTGTGCTATGTATATATGTATAGCCTTGTGTTTGCCATCAAATGTGCGATGTGAATTTTCATGCAAGAGAAGATTAGTAGCCGGAACCACGCATTGGCACCGACCTCTCTTTATATTCATTTATTTAAAAAAAGGTTCCCTGTTGAGGTGTCAGACTTCTTCCTGGTGTGGAACGTGCGCTGAGAGCATTACACCTGGAGAGTTATGCCGTGTGATGACGACGGCATAATGTATATAGCATACTAGAGCCCATGAGGGCATACGTCTGTCTGGCCCCTTGAAACGTTCCGCTTTAAAAAAAAAATGTTATTCGCCAGTTGTTGATTCTACGAGCCTTGAGCTATTGTCGAATGTGTGGATATTAAGGCGAAAGCCTTGTGTGCCAGGAAAGACGCTTGCCATAAAAAAAATGAGGTGTGCATCAAAACTCACGTGACTGCGATAGAAATAAGAGAAACAAAATAAGGGTTCAAACTGACTTCGCATCGAGGTAGTATGGGGGCCAGTCAAGTATTCCACCACGGAGTCATGCGTGTGAAAAGTCTCTGAGGAAAAAAGACCCTATATTGTCGCGATGTCCGGTGTCACGTCACGTTAACAGAGCTAATGTTGCTGCGGCGGAAGCATGGAATCCCACATGACGTCGCAGGGTGTGAATTGCACAGCGAGTAGGTTGATGAATGCTGTAAACTCATTACAGGGCTTAGGACTGTGCAGCGATCACACAAAGGACAAAGGACGGAAGAAGTGCACATGACAAGTGCCAACTGCCAACTGAATTGTATTCAGAAATACACAGAAAAATAAACAGAAAATGCATCACGTCACGTGACATGAGCTCCAAACGAAAAAAAAAAACTTTTCTTGTTCTCGTTCTTGTTCCTTATCTAAACATGAACACAATGAATTGTGTGTTTGTTTGTCAGATTACCTCACCTTCTGAGCGAATATTCACATTTGGCATTCCTCATTCCAAAGCTTTCTGTCTCCCCTTCACTCGGTTGCCTTCTCGTGGGATCTTGTCACTTAATGACCAGCGGTTGTCCTGCCCACACGCTACCTATGCCCGGCCCACGTTCATTTCTTCTTCTTTATTTGAACTATGATATCTTTAACACCGCTTTGTTTCTTGACCCACTCTGCTTTCTTCTTGACTCTTAAGACTACCCCTATCATTTTCCTTTCGATTGCTCGGCGCGTCATCCTCAACAAAAGTTAATCCTTTTCTGTAATCCTCGAGGTTTTTGTTCCATAGGTAAGTGGCGGTAAGGTGGAGCTGTTATATCCATTCCTCTTGCTGCTTGCTGATTGCGCTCCTTACCATTTTTATTCGTCTAGTTAGTTTAATCTTGTGCTTCAGATCGGCGGTTACTAGCTGTCCTACGTAGACGTACTCTTTTACAACTTCAAGTACATTGCTACGTACATCAAAAGTTGGGTGGGTAGGTTAAATTGGAACGTTTGCGGTTATAAACTGGCAGCAGCAAGCACAGGACCGAGTTAACTGGCGGAACATGAGAGATGCCTTTGTCCTGCAGTGGTCGTTGCCAGGCCGATGGTGATGATGATGTTTATGATGATGATGATGATGATGATTCCAAAGCTTCATCGATGACTGGTTAACGCGTATTTTGTTCTTTCTCCTTATGTGGAAATCGTCGATATTTTATCGGGCAAGCTGTTTTTTTCCCACATGGTACTATGGGTTCGTGTAGTGTGTGTCGCTTCATTTCTTTTGTACCCATTCTGAGCTTATAAAACAAGAAACCACGCTCTCCTACAGTCATTGTACAGACTAAAAAGAACATGCGTACACGATATCCGCCATAGTTTCCGTGCCAAGAATAGGATTGGAACATTTGCTATAGCATGCGAAAAATTGATAGATTCCAAAAATCGCAGCTGCAAAAGACAGCACCAACTGAAAGCAGCAGAAAACAAAAAATAGCCACTGTACTTACTATGCACACAAGCTTTTAAATCGCTTCAAAATTGTTGCCAAGTGCTTTGGAGTGTAAACGGTTGTTTCCTCCCCAAACAGTCAGTCCGGAATGTGCGCCCGTGTGAACAAAAGCACACAACTTATTACGCTAAAAAAGCGAATGCTGTATTAAGCAAACGTATGCCAAAGTTCGCGTTTATGCGAAGCATGCGGAGGGTAGGTGACCGTGTCGAATTTTTTTAC
Source organism: Rhipicephalus microplus (assembly GCF_043290135.1). Taxonomy (NCBI): domain Eukaryota; kingdom Metazoa; phylum Arthropoda; class Arachnida; order Ixodida; family Ixodidae; genus Rhipicephalus; species Rhipicephalus microplus. Next base: position 173,838,329 of record NC_134700.1, on the reverse strand, counting down.
TGAGCGACACCCTATGAGATGAAGCTAGATATGAACACAAATGTTGCGCGCTGACATATGTTAAACGATTGCAGATGTTCATATAATAAGTTGTTTGCTCTCATTGCACAACGGTGCTGACAGGAACTATTAGCAACACCAGAAGTGATAGGCTGATACAAAGTGCTGATGCACGTAAGTGTGGTAGCCGTGGACACTGCTACACGAATCGACTTCAGGGAATAGCACATAAAATTCAAGTTAACCCGACGTTACCATTGTATCATATGAGTACATGTGTAATGCTTATAAAACCTAATAGCCAGCACTGCAACCACATTTGACGTTTCACGAACACTGGTGTATGTTTGAAAAGTAAATGCGAGGCCTGGTGTCGCTCTGTGGTAAAATACTTTATTACCAAGCAGAATAATCGGTTTGATTCCTGCTGCGAGCCTGACATTTATTTTTACATATCTCGGGTCAACGCAGCCAATCTCGGCTTTTTCTTAACGCTAACGCGTTAAAGTTACCCATGTCTGTTTTCGTCGTTCTTGAGCTAACCGTGGTGTGCAAACGATTATACTTTTCAAAACGCTGTCTGAAAATCTAGGTCTACATCTGCTATAACACCAGCTGTCATATTAGCACCATGTGGAACAAAAGCCCAAAGGTTGGCGCTGCATGGCTGAGATAGACCGAGCACGATTTGCACCATCTTCTAATCTGTTGTGTCTACGACGTTCGAAGGTTAGGCTCTTCAAAGTGTGTGACGACTCTTTTTGGGTGCGAAAAGCTACCTAGTCACATAAAGGCAGAACTAGTGAGGTACCTGGTCGGACTTTTCATACCAAAACCTTTACAATGCCGCAAATGTCTCAAGCTTCGGCTTGTACTGGGTTTCTGCACAAGTGTATTGGTCTGCGCTAAAAGTGGCGCGAATCGCAACGTAAAATTTTGTGAAAGTGCAACATCTCGCTGCCCTAACTGTAATGGCGAACACTAGGCTACGAACAAAGAGTGTCCCAAGCTAAACAAAAAAAAATGATAGGTCCTGAAGGAAAAAAGCTAAAACGATGGCATCGGGAGATGCCTAGCCATAGAACGCATCAAGTAGCTGGAAATGGCACAACTGAGCATGCACCTCCCCGTCTGAAGAATAGTACAGTCAGAGTGAATTGAAGCGCGGATGGAAGTGCAATTTCAGCATTTCGGCAACATCGTGGCCGGCGCTTCCATCAAAGCCATCGGACACGACCTCCGCATAGGTAACGCCTCATAAAGTGGTGGAACCATCTTCTGCCAAGGCCATGTCTGCAGTAGAAAATAATGTAAAGAGGGCACCAGTAATAGCTTCATTTAACGATGATGCCCAACTTCTCACCATGATTAAGATGCTTGTTAACGTCATCAGATCCATCGTAGCCGGTCGTCAAACGCCAGCAGCGTTAGCCACGCAACAACTCTAGGAGGCTCCCGTTCCATTTCTTGACTGTACTCACTGAAAGCAACATCAACACCCGTCGCAAGCCTCGTCCACACGTGCCTTGCAATAGAACTTCAGGTCTCTACAACCGTGCCATGCTGACCTCATTCTTATGCTCCTTGCAATGAAGAATTCACCGGATATTGTAGCTCTCCAAGAAGCCAATTTAGGAAATGATGAGCTCAAACTTTCGGGTTTCGTAGGCGTTCACAGCAATTCCCGATGCACGGTGATGGCGTGTGGATCTTACCAGTGTACAGAGACCACGACCCCGCGAAATCCTTCGAGTCCCTCATTGTATATGCAATCTGGTGTTTATTTGGCGGCGATTGACACAAGCAACCTCTGCGGACTAGGCCACCTTTTTATAGTGAGATTTTTCTTAATTTTTTACTCTACTTGTCTAGGTCTTCGTCATTTTTTTTTGCTTCCCATTTTTTTTTCTTATTTCTCCCCTCTTATATTCGTTTCCTCTGTTTCTTCCTCCCAAAAGAGTGAGCAGGCGTGTTGCCCCTTCAGGTGGCAGTTGCCAGCTTGCTCTCTCCCTCTTTTCTCTGTGTCACTGTGTTTCCGTGTATGCAATAGGAGCGAATCACCTGTGGCACTTACCCGCCCGCGAGTATGTGCGACTGTTTGGCGGAAAGTGTTTGACGACGTACGCGACGAGATTTTGACGTTATTCATGTATTCACTAGCGCGTCATATTCGTAAATCCATCTTACCATCCCATACTAATTTTCTTCACGCCAAGTTACGCGGGTGATCACGGGAGCACCCACACGTAAACTGATAGATAGATAGATAGATAAATAGATAAATAGATAGATAGATAGATAGATAGATAGATAGATAGATAGATAGATAGATAGATAGATAGATAGATAGATAGATAGATAGATAGATAGATAGATAGATAGATAGATAAAAGTGCTGTAGTGGGGAAAGAAATGCTTCGCATTTATTACGAATATTTTTTCATTGCGCGAGAGAATTCGGCATGGAACTCGCTGTGCGCATGTTTAACTAATGGTCTAGAGCCGGAAAAGTTATTTTCATTTGAAGCACATGTAACGTGATGCGATGACGACTCTCGTTTACTTTTTTGTGTATTTATGATTTAAAAAAATCCCTGGGGTCAGCGCGTGTTGTGTGCACTTCTTGTGTCCTTCGTCTTTTTTTTTATCTCTGGATAGTTCTGAGAATGAATCCACTCAAACCACGTCAATTTTTTGTTCTAAGCTTTCACAAAGCTTTGCGCTATAATTAGTTATGATCATCATCGGCACCTAGAACATATTGGTTGCGTGTATGCTGGTTTTTCATGTGTTGGTCGATTTCTACTCACCCAACCTTTCAATCTTACCCCTACAGCTAGTGCGCTTCCTCTGACATGACTTCTCCAGCTTCTTAAATGATGGTCATTATTATTATATGTATATAGTAGTGGTCAGAAAATTGCCACCCGAGGTCATTTTAGCCTTCGAATCATTTTAGGCGAATCCGTGACGGAGCCTGTGAATATTGTCGCGAAACCTACAATCACCGTTTTCTCACCATTCCGCTGTGACCTGTGGCCACACCCCAAGCTGAACCGTTGCCTTGCAATCACCGCATCTAGCAGCGCTGCGCACCGTGCCATCTGGCATGACGTCAAAGGAGGCGCCGGTGAAACCGCGATGCATAACAGAGGAGGAGCTGGTGAAACCACGTTCCATAAACAGAGAAGGAGCCAGCGTTGCATCGTACATGTAGAAGGGTTGGCTCCGTGGGATGCGTTGGCAGATATAGAGAGTAATTTAGATTGTTTAAAAGAAGCCAGACCTTGTCATCAGAACAAAATCAAGAGGAGGCAGCGGGCTTGGGAGATGGAGGAAAAACTAGCCGCACGACTCGAGATGTGTAACCATACAGAGAAACAAGCTTTACAATACGATTACCTCACCTCTCCCTACGCACCCTAAGGCATACCTTTAGGCCACAGCCAATTTTCTATTAGCGAAGGATAGCAGTCACTAGCTACGATTACTCCCAAACTTAAATTTTTGTTAGTTCAGGTGCTGGGTGTTGGCGTTTTCATAATAGAGACCACTAGCTTGTGCGTTCTCACGTGCACACCCCTTTTCGTCATCAGCTAATAACTGTGCAGACATGGCAACACCTATCCAGTTTCCAAAGTAGAGAGATGATACGAGAAAGGAGATAAGTGGCTCTTTATAACGCGTGCGAGTTATCATATGACGTAATGTGATATTCCCAGGGCAATTCTAAAAAAAACTAAATAATTATTACGTTTTAAGACCAAAAGCCGATGTCCGCCGCACGTTGCATCGCAGTTACGAACGCTGTAAGTGCCACACGCGTCGACATTGGTCTTAAGCACACACGCAACGCACATGCACGCGCACGCACACACACACACACGCACACACACACACACGCACACACACACACACACACACACGCACACACACACACACACACACAAATGCCTCGGAACTTTCTCTATAACACAACTTCAGTGCGAGTGTCACACTCACAATGAACTATATATGCGGCCGTGACAAATGGTGCGAAACATACTGACAGAGTCGAAAAGGACAGAGGAAAAAAAACAAAACAGGAGTTTCCGGAGAACGACTGCGAGCCACGGCAGATCCGTATGCCATATAAACGCATACATATATTGCGCGGTCGCTGCCATGTGCCGTCGGCCGCTGCAGAAGCTGGCCAAACTATACTCTGCAAAAAAAAAAAGAAGTAAAGATGACCGGGCAAAACAAACTCAATGAGAGCGGGGTGCACCATTTGTTTCGCCCGCTTTCTCGCAAGCCAGGCTTCTCCATTTTTCCGTTTAGCTTGTGCCATCTTCTCTTTTCATTTCTTCCGCATTCAATCCCTGGCTGTTCACTGTTTGTTAGTATTTGACCAGCGAGAAAAAAACACATCTGGATATTCGCAAAACAATAAAAACAAAACGAATGCACTGCAATATCCATCCGTCACCATTGTCACGCACACTACCCAACATTTGCCTCGCTTTCAGGTCCCCACAACAGGGTCTTGTTTCACTCCCCCCCCCCTCCTCCCCGTCACCTTCAGTAGAGGATAAACACTAAAGTAGAGTAGTCGAAGAAGCGAAAGAAAAAGAAAAAAAACCGCACTGTTCTTCTTCGACCTTTCTGCGCGTGCAGGCAGTATCGTGAAGGTCACATTATAGATTATGTTCGAGGTTAGAAGCCCGTCTGTTTTATGTGCTACGTCACACAGTCTGCACCCTCCCCCTCTTCTCTTCCCTCGTCTAAACAAAACCAGACGCACTTGTACGAGCTCTCAGAAAGAAGTAAAGCACGGGGAAACAGTGGGCACGCACACCGTTATTCAAAGAATGCGGCAAAAACTGGCTGTCGGCGAAAGGAAGCCGAGTTTTAGAGAGAAAAAAACGCGCACCACCCATTCCAGCGGCTTCATCCATCAACGGGAACGTGAGGCTGGGCACAAGAGGAGATATCCAGGCCAGTGTGCGGTCGTCGTTCTTTTGAACGACTTTTTGTGTTATTGATGTTGCGAAACCTCAACACAACGTTTGAGGCGGGAGTAGTACTGTATTTATCTCGATGCGGCGCGCTTCACCACTTCTAAGGTATGTGAACACGCCATTGTATGTGAACAGGTCGGTTCCACAGCTAGAGTGATTATAGTCCCAAAAACCATTAGATAACAAGGAAATAAAAAGTATTGGTATTGTTGCATGCGCCTACTAGGTGAAGACAAGTTGGTGTAGTAAACAGAGTGTTTTAGCCAAGTACTATCAGATTTTCAATGTACGCGGATGACTTATACGCTTGGACGTCTGCAGTAACACGTCTACAGCTGCGAGAGCGAATGCAGAGAGCTGCCACTCAAGCTGCTATTTACCTCCGTAAACGAGGTGTGGAAATTTCCTCTGAGTAATGTGAACTTGTGGCATTTACGCGCAAACCAATGCAGAATTACAGCGTTTTAATAAACGGCGAAATGATACTTTACGTCCGATCGCACAAGTTCCTGGGTGTTGTAATTAACAGAGACCGCTCATGGAGTCCACATGTATCATACATGAAAAGGCAGCTGACAGGCATCTGGCGTTTGTTCAAGGTCTTCGCTGCGAAAGACTGGGGATTGTCCACAGCCACTTTGTTGCAACTATAGAGGGTTTTTTTACTTGGTTCTTACGGTATAGTCTACAAGCGTTAACCAACGCAAGTAAAACAAGTATACGAATGTTTCTAAGTGTCCAGGCTCAAGCACTCCGAATTTGTCTAGGCTATCCCCAAAGTTCATCAACAGCGGCAACTATCGCCATCACAAGGAACCACCTCATCAAGACCCACATTAATGTTGAAGTGCTGAGGCCACATATACGACACCTTAATCGAACTCCTCGACATCATCTAGCCTCTCTACCAGAGGACCGACCACGCACATCTTATTGCAAAACAGTGACCGCACATGGCGAGTCGATCCCAACTTCGTACTCTCCTGCCGCTAGACCTGTGACTCCGCCATGGTGCCTCACTCAACCAAATATTAATATTACCATACCTGGCACCCAGTAAAAAGCCACTTTGTTCTCATCGGCTCAAAAGCAGCTCACACTACTTCTTTTGTATGGAAAATATCAGGATATATATGTATATATATATATATATATATATATATATATATATATATAAATATATATATATATATATATATATATATATATATATATATTTCAGCCGAACAGCTCAACCGGAGCAGTCGTGATACCAAGGGTGGTCACGACGAATAGATTCAAGACATCCCGTGCAACAACATCAACGACAGCAGAATCAGCAGCACTTCGTACCGCGTTGCAATTTGTTATTGATCAACCTACACGCAAGTGGCCTTTTTCTGCGACTCGAAAGCGGCATTGCAGTCTCCGCTCTCAGCCTTACGCCGTGGACCACACGAGCAGCTAGTACTAGAGATAGCAGAGGTTACACACCACCTGACTGAGAAGGAGCACCAAATTACATTTTAGTGGTTACCCAGTCAATGCGGAATAATCAGCAATGAACGGGCCGATCAAGCTGCCCGCTCAGCCTTCGCAGAAGACCATGAACGGCTACTACCACTTCTAGGACAGATGCTGCACGAGAGCTCCGCAGACTTGCTCGCCGGCAAACCACATCGCAATGGAATCAGCCGCACTTCAAGCATGCCCGACTGTACTGGCTTGACCCTACGTTAAGTCTTCAAGTTCCGTCAATGCTTTGCCGAGCAGGCCCAACCTTTTTATGTAGGCTGTGGTTGGGCGTTTCGCTTACCAACGCCTACACTTTCCGCATTGGGATGGCCGACACCGCAGCCTGTGGCCACTGTGGCAAAGAAGAAACCATTCAACATATCCCTTGTGGCTGCCTAGAGTACAGTAGACAACGACAATGCCTTTGCAAGGAACTCAGCAAATTAGATAATCGACCTCGGCTGCAGCGGCTGCGTTTCTGATGGAAGCAGAAATGTTGTAGGCCCGTGTACTCAGAATTGGGTGCACGTTAAAGAACTCCAGGTAGTCAAACTTTGCGGAGCCCTCCACTACGGTGTCTATCATAATCATATGGGGGTTTTGGGAAGTTAAACCCTACATATCAATCAATCAATCAATCAACCATTCAGTCAATCAGATAATCAACCTCTGTCGGAGGAAAGAGTTCTACAATATCGACACGATGCAACTTCACAGAAGAAGGCCCCGAAAGAGCTACTGCACTTTTTGCGATCGACCGGTCTTTCTGAACGGTAGTCGGCAGAACACCTTTCACGTGTGTGTTTTCATTTTATCATGAGTGCACCCGCGTTTTTTTTTTCTCTCTCTATCTACCCTCTCTTTCTTGCCCCTATTTCCCCACCTACAGTTGTGGGTAGCAAACCAGATGCCAATATCTGGTTAACATTCCGGCCTTCTTTTTTTTTCTATCTCTCTCACTCTCAGCTGTACCGGTTAACCATATGGTAACTACGTAAGCACGGCCTGTAAATTTCCCGTACGGTGTGATTATCACTTAAGTTTGTCTGAATATTTTAGCCTCGCGAGAAGTTCATTGCAGACAGCAACATGAAAAGATAAACGAAATAGTTAATCGATTTATTGTGTGAAAATGAAGCTGCGTGCCGACCTTGCTGTACTTACGTTTCGCATGAAAAACCAGCGTTGCTGAAGCGCGCCAACAACATTTCACGAGAATAAAATTTTTCGTTGTTGTCAGATGCACTCGTGTGCGAAATACAGTGAACTTTTTCAGTTTATGTACCAGTACTATACGCGCGAAAGTGATCTAAGTTGGTAGTCATGGCTGTAATTAAAAACGCAGGCGCCTGATAGCCGGTCACATTTCTTACTTCTCTATAAATGTCACAGACTTTCAATGGTTAAGGTATTTTAAATCGGGTGATCATACGTTATCTTAGAGGTTGTTGCCTAGCGCGACCATTCGTATACAGCTGAACGGTCGTCCATAGAGTGTGTGGTACAATTTTTTTGTGTGAATACTGCTTGGATTGTCTGATCTTGGTAGTGTGGCTCAACTCCCCACGGATCCGTGCTTTCAAGACTATACGATAGTAGCAGCAAGCGTTGTACCCAGAAAAGCTTTTCGGTCACTTCATTTAATGATCTATAAAGACCGAAGCGAAATGCGCGTGTTTATGTTGTGTCACAGTAAGGAAAGCCACTTTTTACATGTACAGATAAAGTGGAGGCGCCTAAAATTGAAGGGTGTCAGCTTAAAAGAAAAAAAAAATTCGGCCGATTCAAAGTACCTTGGGAATCGATATTATGCGAAGCATGTGGAGGAAAGGTGACCGTGTTGATTTTTTTATCGAGCGACAGGTTAAGAAATGACGCAATGTTGCGCGCACAAACATACGCTGAACAGTTTCAGATGTTTATAGCACCAGTGGTTTACACTTACTGCACAACGATGCCAGCAGGAACAGAAGCATTAGCACTGCAGAAGCGATAAGCTGATAAGAAGCGCTGTTGCTCGTGAGGATGGTAGCCGTGGACAGTGTTTCATAAATCGCCTTCAGCCAATCGCACCGAAAATTGAAGCACACCCAACGTGAAGATTGTATCATAGGAATATAAACATAAGTATAGCTTATAAAATTTGACAGCCAGCGCCAGAACCACATTTGACGTTTCAAGAACACTTGGGTCTATTTCAAAAGTATATCCGAGACCTGGTGTCACTCTGTGGTAGAATACTTGATTACCAAGCAGAATGGAGGGGTTAATTCCCTGCTGGGAGCCTGACAGATACTTTGCATTCCTTGGGTCAACACTGCCAATGTCAGCTTTTTCTTAACGTTCACGCGTTAAAAATTTGCGTGTGTCTTCTCGCTGTTCCTGGGATAACTGCCAATCACCTGTGGCACATACCCGCCCATGGGTATGTACAACTGTTTGGTGGAAAGTGTTTGACGACGTAAGCGACGGAATCGTCATATTATTCATATCTTCATTAGCACGTCAATTTTGTCAAACCATCTCACTCTCCCATACTAATTTTGGTTCACTCCAAGTGAAGCGGGTGATCATGCGGGCAACCAGGCGTAAGTGGATAGATAGATAGATAGATAGATAGATAGATAGATAGATAGATAGATAGATAGATAGATACATAAATAAATAGATAGATAGATAGATAGATAGATAGATAGATAGATAGATAGATAGATAGATAGATAGATAGATAGATAGATAGATAGATAGATAGATAGATAGATACGAGATCAAACTCGTCGAAGTTCGCTTCAAAATGCTTCGCCTTAAAAAAGAAGAAAGCTTATGGTATTGTTGCTGGTGGCTGATTTCAAATGCGCTATTGCGGGCATAATGTTAGGGCTAGTAGAGGTGACCAATGAGGTATAGTGGCACAATGACCGGTGATGATGTCATCACATGACGTCATGAGCAGCACAAGAGAGCACCAATCACGGAGGCCATGCAAGCTGCAGAAAACTTCTGCAGGGATGGGACAAAAGATGGGAGGGGGTGATTGATACAGAGACGAAGAAGAAAAGAAATTAGATGTCGCATTTGAGTTAACTTGTGTGCATCTGTAAAAGTATTTGTGAGGTAGTTTACTACTATTATTATAGACCTATTTAGGCCTACTCGTTCAGCGCCAATGCTCCGATTCGATGGTTGCGTAACGCACATTCTAAGGTTCTGAAAAACAAAAAAGTAACACTCTCTGTGAGATGAATGGACAGGTAATGGTGAGCAGGAAACCTTTCATCAAGACTTCTTTCAAGGTAAACGTATCGCTCTAACGTCGTCCTATTTATTTATTGTATTTGTTTCATTAAATACGAAGGCTGAAAAATGTTACCTCATTTTTACTTTCTTTATTTCTTTTTGAAGACACAGGGGCGAAATCATCAAGGAAGGCAGGGAATATACAATGAACACAAAAAGAAATACTGATTGATTCTTCCAGAGATGAGACAAAAAGTGAATAAGCTTTTTCCTGAACGTATGGATACATCGTATATAGAATGTACACGCTTCTTGCACGAGACAAAAAAAACACTCAAGGAAATCGACGGTATGTTGAAGATTATGGCGTTCAGTTTGTGCGTTCAGCGAACCTCGATAGTGGTAGTGGAAGTTCACGTTTACTTTTTTTTATGTAGACAACCGCAAGATGGGAATGAAAGCTGATGTAAGAGCACAATTTAAATCTTGCCTTTCACTATACCTTGCACTGCGCACCGCATTTCATGATAAGGCTCTAAAGAGCTATTTTTAAACTATGAGCGAAGTGGTTTGGGCCTGAGTATTGCTGGTGATCTGGCTGTCATACTTCGTCGACAACGTATTCGATATTGGCTTCAGTAAATAGGAAGACCTTGCGAAACGGGAAGAGAACGAATGCGGCACTCCTGCATCTTATCATTGAAACTGCACAGCAGAGTTTTGTAAAGCATTTTCATGCTCTTTTATTTCGAAGTATCTATGCGATAATCTGTGAAGAAATGAAAAGTTAGCTCAGGTATCAAATAGTGACACTTGCATTTCGAAGCGCGCCGGAGTGTATCAGTGTCTTACATTTTACGCTTTATAGTTAGCGGCACTGCCCATACTTTTTCCCAAGCTGCCATGCTAACAATCAAGTATTTTCTCAACATGCAATTACCTGTGCGCTTGAATAAATGTACAATTTCTTCTTCCGGAGTGGTGGTTAGTGGGACTTTGGGATTAGTGTACGGTACGCAAAAAGTGTGCATTGCTGCACATTTTTGGTTTTCGGTAAGATTATTTCTTGGGAGAAGACAAACCATGCATGTCTAGATCGACGTAGTCGTACTGGATTTTGCAAACCATCCAGCAACCATGAGCTCTGAATTCGCCATGAAGTTGTTGAAAAGCGCCTCATTTTATTTAATAATAAAACGTTTTTAAACCACAACCTTACATTTGCCCTTTTTTGTTCAAAGTGTTCAGTCACTCGGTATCGCGCACAGAATTTTACGCAGGAGACAAGCCTCTGTGATCTCTTAGTCACGAGCGACTGTAAATTCTAGTTAATCAAAATGTGGTGGTTAAAATGGCCGTGCGTCCAGCCACTAACCCATCATAATTAATTTGAACTTGCCCGCTTTGACCACGTAGCAATTTTCGAAAGACTATTGCGCGAATCAATGGGCGTTTATTGTTGGAAAAGTGCGCTAGCCTGGCGAACCTCACAGAAGTGCGTGTGCGTCTCTATTAGGCTACAGTAACATCGAGGTTCTGCAATGAAAATAACATTTGCAAGCCATATATTGAATTACAGTTTCAGCTTCTCAACTGGACTACGTTGAGCAGTAATAATCGCCAGAAATGTGTGCCACATAATCAATAAAAAGGTTTTCCTAGGAGTCAGGCAAAATTTGTTCTACAAAAAGTAACTACAAAGGTTCACCGCGTGTTTAAAGTGTGGAGGTGGTCTTCTTTGACAGTTTTCGTCAGCTTTGATTTTGCTTGCATTGTTATATCAGACACACAGGGTTACATCTAGTGCCAATAGGGAGTCCTATGACGTCGTCGTCACGCACACATGAGTGCGTATCAGTTATGCAAAACACACGCGCTGCTCGAAAATGTCTTGTAACCCCACCTGAACTGAGTGAGGACGAGCCTAAAGTTCGAGGAGGAGAGCACCTCACCTTCAAGTTTTATGGCGACGATGTTTTGCGTCAGCCTGAGACATCCGCAGTCTTTCGTGTGTTTGTTTTGTTTAGTTGTCTCCTCCGCCGAAAGCGCCTATAGCTTCTGACCTTTGTGCACAGTCTTATAAGCCCTCTGGTTACGTGCGAGCTCAACACTTCGCTGAGACGCAGTGTGCTGGCGCTGACTACAGAGCTTCTCCTAATGACAAGGAGGCCCCCGGAGCACATACTGGCCCTTACTACGGAGCAGTGTGAAACGTTTTAGAACTGCGTACAATATGCGCAAAAATGCAAAGAAAAAAGCCTGGGTGCATACATTGGAACGACAACCTATGCAATGCGAGGTGGCCTATGGGAAGAGGTGACTCTATACGAAATACCGAAGTTCATTGGAGATCTCATTTATAGAGGAGTTATTCACATCTCGGGTGTCCATCTATAGTAAGACACCTGGAAACTCTTATCGCAAGACAAATATTTACTTAAAAAAGTGTGCGAGTACACTTGCGTCTCACCAAAAGCCACGCTATGCTTCACCGCATGGCACGAGCAACGAAGCAGAAATCGGTTGTGATTTTCTTTGTCTATGTGATGAGAAACATTTTCGTACGAGATTCACTACTCTTTATACGTTTGCTGGGGCATTTTTTTTTACAAATTGTACATCCTGAATTTTCTTTCTTTTGAATATTTTTGCATGTAAAGTTTTTCTATTGCACTCTTAACCAGCTGGCGACGACAAATTCAACACTTCTTATATGTTTTTTCTTTATTATTTGGTTGCAATATAAAATATATTTTTTAGAAAACCTCTTCATTGTGCAAAGTTTGGTTCCTTCAATGCGTGCTGGAGTACTGTTCAAATTGGCAAAATTGATCTTCTCGAGACATATGAAAAACAACCATTTTCGCGCGGTAACGAAAGACCTGAATAGGTGCCGCATATTTCACCATTATATGACCCGGACGTAGCGCAAAAATACAGCATGAGGGAAAGCGAACGTTGAATGGGAAAAACAATGACTTCGGTGTCTGCAACACGAAGTTTTGTTGTGCGTAGGTAGCAATCAGGAACGTAGTATTTTCTGTCAATCTTCATCGTATAAACAGTTGCTTGTCTTGTGAAGATAAGTTAAATTGAAAATGTGCCTGTAGTCACTCAAAGAATTCTCATATCCTCCCTTTGCTATATTACTTTTCGCATTGTCTTCATAAATTAATTGGTCACTGATTTTCTGAATGACTGCTATTAGAAGTCATCTGACCACAAGTTACATAAATATGGCACGCAGTGTGGACCTCAGTAAAGTTTTGCAAATTAGCTCCAGTGTGTCTACATTCCTTGTCAGGTTGCGCGCTTGAATTTATTCTCTCCAAAATGCATCTACTTGGATTGTAGTGCCTTCGTCAACTAGATCCATATATAGAAAACACATATGTTCATTATGAGCTAAATAGTTATGATACATCCAAGTGGTGCTTTTTCGAAAACAAGATTATTATCTTGGTTGACCTAAACATTTCTTCCCTGACGATCTAAAAATTACCCTCGAGGGCATAGTGCACAGTAAAGAGTGCCGTTTGGCCTAGGATAATTTGTTTTACATTCTTTAACTTTTTTTCTTTGTAGAATCTTCTAGTATTCAAACTCTAGCACTGTTGAAACTCTGAGGAACCACGTGCGATGAATTGCTCCTTTCTAACGTTCCCTCTACTTTGCGACGAAGTGCTTGTTTTTCATACGACCGTTTTTTTTTTTCTGTGACGTCTTTTTCAGTGCCTTCATGGCCTCATGAATGACTACATGATAAAGTGGCGCATTCTGTTCATCTCTACTTGCGGTGAGCATTCTAGAAGTTTTTTGCAAGCAATGTTGACCCGGAAGTGTTCGTTACATGATTTTTGATGGTCTATTTTGCAGGTGACGGATAAAACACTTCAAATCTAAAGACAAATTTAAGCTGGACAAAGCGAACATCGGCGCTTCTCTAGCTGCCATTACGGTTTATTCTATAACGCTAGAATGACGCCTCAAATGCACAATCAGTAGTCACCTGCCAAACGAATTAAGCTAATTCAGCAAAACATGTTGCACTGTAGGGTGGTCTAACCAATTCTAAACAGCGTTTAAAGGCAATGTTTCCGGTGACCGATTGTTGTAATATTACTTATTACACAAGCTCATCTTTTGGCTTAGGAAGCGTTTTAGGTTGTAAATCAGTATGATTTAGGAGGGTGAAATGGCTGAAGCCAAATTTAGGGAGAGCCCGACATTTCGGGACCAATCCAATTCCTTCCCCGCAAGACAGATTCATCTCGGAATGTGTATATAGGTATTGCTATTGTACAATTGCACCTTGATGGGTGCCATCGCACAATCACACTACCTATATAGAACAGCGAATAGACCTTGAATGACCGGCTCTAGAAAACTATTTCGACGTTGAAATAATGTAAAATGTATTATGCATGTAGCAGGTTTAGCAAAATAAGGGAGTTTTTGGAAATCTTCCCAAGAGGAAACAGCACTAAAGCACCTGTGATGGAGGCGTGGTCGAGGGGATGTGTTCAGTGATGTGCTATTCCGTAATTTGTTAGTAACAAAAGTGAGAGCGTCCGAAAATTTGTTTGCTAACGAGGTGTCATGTCCTCGCTATTTTCCTTATTTTGTTTTATTTACTATTTTTTTTTCTTTATGGCGCACTCTTCGTTCGAACAACCCTTTTGGGCTACAGAAAGTAGAAAAGTATAACGGCAAAGGTAGAATAAATTTCAACCTGTCCAGATAATAATTTGGAACAGAATAGAACAGATAATGTATTTGTACTTTCGTGTTTTAGCTGCATATGTACGCCCCAATACAAATTTTCTTGAAGAATTGGGCATATTTTAATGAATTCTACGGGGCGACAAAAGCAGAAAGTGGTTTGACAAAACTGTAGCAAAAAGGTATAGTAGCAAAAACAAGTGAGGCATATGAAATCTATTGTTTAATGGTTCAGGCACTTGCGAGAATGAGGACTAAGCGGACGTGACCCTTTTCGAAGAAGGCACGAAGGTTTTTTCGGAGTGTGTAGTTTGAGCCTCGTTCTTTTTTTGTTTCTTTTTCTCACACTGAAGCTCATTCCACAAGGTGCAAGCTCCACCGGGCCTCCACTCTACGTTCACCTGTCAGGTTCATTTAGGGCGCTGAAAATACACTCATTAGATGAGCGTCTCCCTCGGGACGTACTGTCAGGTTTTCCAACAGACCGATACCGTCGACAACGCGCGGCCGCAATCTCACGCTTTTAATGAACGGCTGGGTGGAACGTGTGCGAGGGGAGCATGGTTATACGCTCAGCGCGTCGCTGCCGCCCCATTGAAAAAACAAACAAAAACAAATGTAAGCACTCTGTGAGGACACTGGTCTCTGTTTATCGTATAAGCCGTGGCCGCCACGCAACCCAGAGCTGGCACTTTGTATCTGCTTCAGGCGAGTCGCGATGACGTAATTGTCGGTGAGCGGCGCGTCTAGTGTGACTGGCGAAGCACCTGAGCGAAACCCATACCGGGTAAGGCTTTACGATGATGATCGGATGGGACGGTAACAGCAAGGACAAAGGTGTGGGCGAAAATGCCTCGGATATGCATATAGTTTTTTTATTGTCAATAGCTGCTTCACTAACGATACCATTCCTATGGCCCGTGATCATCGGCATACGTCATCACTTGCTCGGGTTTACATGATGCGTCATATTGACGTGCAACCGAAAATGTACTTGACATTTTACCTTGTTCCTCATTTTCAATGTATTTGAGGTTTGCTTTTTTGTGATTTCCTTATATTAGCAAATCAAAATCTAACAATGATTTCACCTACCACAAAGACGATTATATTACAAGGCGCACCGCCGTGTAGGGCTACGTGAAATAAGACCGCACATTGTTCCCTATTGTGCGCTGGTACCGCACGGTATGCGGGGCTCTCACACTTCGACCCCCTCAAATGCTACCGCCAAAGTCAAGATTAAAGCCACGACTTTCACGTCAGCAGCCGACTAACGCAACTACGTTACCACCATGGTGAACTACACGGGTTCAATAAATGGGAAAGTCAAAAGCATTAAGTGCTGTGCTTCCACTTTGCCCTTTGTCCTCGCCTGCTAGCCTCACCTTGAAATGTCACAAACGTAGACTGTACAAAAAAATATTACCTGATTTATTATCCCTACCACATATCACTTTGACATTAATTAATTCTGTCAAACAACTAGTCTTAACACAACTTGTTTAACGTTCTCAACTACTGGTTTGCGAAGCTGAACTATCATGGTGCCTGCAGGTGCATTCTTCGTAGCAATCATCCCGTATGGGGAAACTAACATGCGGAAGACATAGAATGAAGCGCTCTCGTCTGTGTCACATCAAGACGTACTTTCTCCTTTGAATAGTCCGCTTCAAAGAGCGTTTAGACACGCATGTTCCTCCCTCGTTGCTAGATTTATTGCAGCCATGACGTGCTTTCAGCAAGTCCTCCTTTCTTTTGATGCCGTCTCCCTCAATCGTACATTTCTGTTTTCTCAGTCTCTATTCTTCCTCGCCATCTACCGCGCTTGAAAAAAAGGCTGTTTTTCATTTTGTTCCTAGACATCAAAGTTAAAGGTGCATAACCACTTCGCTTTGCCCTCCATGCCAGCGGCATTCTCGAGCAAGTTACCCCTTTTCCGATACGCTATTATTTTGCTCTTCCTAGTCCCATCCTTAGTTTTTTTTTTTTTGGTTTTGGCTTGCAGACTCTCAAACCAGGCGGTTTGTGTTCTTGTTCTTTCTTTCGAGCTTAATTTCTCCGGAAGGAACTGATCTCGGTAATTGCGAAATCAAGCTGCGGCCGAGATTTATAATTGCTTTTTCGAGGCTTCGGAGTGGCTGATGTCCCTCCGCATAGCAATTCAATCACTAAAAAAATGAGCAAAGAAAGGCAGACGAATTGTGAATAATGCGTTAATCGCACGGTTCGGTTTAGCGTTCAGTATACTCTTTTTTTTCGCATTCAGTGCGTAAACTCGAAAAAACAATTAGAAATAATTGGGAAGTATTGTAGATGATTAAGACATCGACGTAACGAAACAGTGCATTTATTGCTTTCTTATTGTATTCTTTCCCTGGCACTCGCTAGAGAGTGTACTCACGAATCCTGCATTCTAACAGTTGACAGATATTGTAGAAAGCAAAGCACGCATTGGTCAGAGAATGCCGGGGCTAACTACGAGGTTTGACAAACAGTAGGTTCGTTTGTACGCTTAGCTGCAACATCACTTCCGTTATCACTGACATGCTACGAGAGAGATTTTCTGCGCTGGGATTGCTTAAGCAAGTGTCGCTGCTCTTGTATTTGTGGCAAAGCATTCGCTACAGCTTGTGGCGGCACTATTGATAGACTCCGCCTCATTGCCTTGTTTCAAAAGCGGGTCACGCTAGTCTGCCTCCACGTCACGGGAACACTGAGTTGAACAGCTCAACATAATCACGCTGCGAATTGCTTCAGGTTGGATTGATCAAAGTAGACCCAGTTATACTTAAACAATTCAAACGTTCACACGCTGCTTTGACAAACTATGTGCTTCTTCAACGAAGAACAAAAGCTGGAACGCATCATTCCGGTAGGAACGGTAGGAACGTAGATAGTCGCCTACGTCCTTCTAAACTTTGTCCCGTTTGGCGTGGGATTGCATCACGCGTGCAAACTAGGTGAGCACAGTATAATAGCGCTAACAAAATATACAATATCATGCATTAGACGTATACGTTTCTCGTTTCATATCACGCAGAGTACAGCCGCAATGGGTGATAACGTACACACGCGGCTGTGGTGTCGTTTTTTCTGAGTTTCTAGATTGACTTCTATTTCTCCCGAGAAGTGTCGTCATAAAAATACAAGACGTATACCGCTGGCGTGTCCACACCTCTTTGTTGCAGATAAGCTGAGGCGTTGCCGGAGACAGCTGACTACCATGACGTCGGACGTCTGCGGCTGACACGAGGCCAGTGTTTCGGAAAGAGAGAAAGCGCAACAAGAAACGTACACCGTTTTTTTTTTGTCTGTTCCGGCTTGTACAGCAAGAGATTGAGTCTTGCATGCATCTGGTCCGGATGTCAGGCACGCCGCGACAGTCGACGACTGCAGCAAAGATGACGAGAATTCAGTGCGGAGAAAAGCAAGCGCACCACGACAGGCGACAACAGGCACGGCTGCCTTCGAATGAGCGGCTGATGTCAGTCGGTTAGGCTTCGCTGTCTACGGGTGGGGTCCTTTTCATCGCCACGTACAATCACTCTCTCCGAGCGAATATCCTCATCATGCGTCGTACGGTTCCCACGCCAATATTGGCGTGCGTGCCCAATGTCACTCGAACTTCTCGCTTTGCATGCACGCCTCGCCCGATGTGATGGATTGTCGTGCCTATATCGTATAGGTGGCGTGGAATAGGGAACGAGTTGTCGGAAGGAGGCGGCAAAAGGAGAGTGAGAAAGACCACAATACGTGGTAGTGGACGTAACGAACGAAGAAATGACAGCCGAGAAGAGAAACGATGCGACCGGTACATCGTGGTCTGTGTGAATATCGGGAAGGCACCGTTGTGATATGTCGCTGCGCTTGATTGTGACTAGGCCACGAGGTGGTGTCGCTGCGTAAGCGTGAGTGCGAATCAGAGATTACTGGGTGACCACTCATCAGCGAAATTCAACAGCACGCTGCGCGTGATTTTGAGCAATTCAGGTAATACAACAACAACAAAAAAACTAAATTAAGGTGGCAAGAAATTGGTTGCCATCATGCATTGCGAGAAAAAAAACCCCAGGCCTGCGCGGAACGCATAGCACAGTCACAGCGGCCTTTCAGAGCCTTTTCTAAACACTCTTTGGGTAACTACTACAACCACACTTGCTGGGTACCCACTACGCCCTAAATAATCACAATTTTTCAGTAGTATATAGGACGGCATTCACTATGCTATCCTTCGTCATTCTTCGGAGATGCGTGGTATCCGCAACACACCTAATAGAAATTTTGTGCAATTTTTTTCCTTTGGTGGGCGACGACGATGAAGAATTGTGACTGAAGTGGGCATAAGCCACATTTATTAGGTGATCAAGAACAAGCTTTTAATTGGTTGGCACATAGGATGACCCACTCGTTAAGTAATTTGCATTGTGTGACGCCTGGTTGTTCCTTTGATGTTCTCAAACGCTTTATTACTCACCTTAACGCGATTCCTTTCTTGATATGAAGCTTTCATAAAGCCAGTTTAAAAACGAGTAACAAGCACTGGCATGGGTCAGTCGTAGAATACTAGGCTAGCCACCCTAATTCCCTGGTCCTACACAGAGTACCCAACCGGTTATTTTTTCCAGGTAACCTTCCAAGCGTTTTCATTTTATCAGTCTCTCTCTTGTCTCAACCCAAATGTCGTAAAGAAAGCATCATCACCTGAAAATGTAACCATGTAATTCTATCACGATGTCACACGTTTGAAAAGCTTAGGACGTCATTATTACGCAGATGTGGCGTCAGATGGCGGCGTCATGGCATGGCATGGTCGCTTGGTGGGCCGAGCACAGAAGCAGTGCAAAGGCACGTTAGGTGTTGAAAGCTTTAGGAAGGGGAGAGCAGGCGTGGTCTACACATTGACTACGAAGAAAACGAAAGTGATGGCTTTTCCTGTCTACTGATCTTTCGTGATGGCGTAAGAAATCCTGTGATTTATGGAGGGGGGGGCGGAAGGGGATGGGGGTTCTGCGCACATATGGTATTTTTTATGGTTCTTAAATGGAATACAATGCGTGTAATCTTGCTGTGTTGATTTACATTTCTTAAAAAGAGATCACGCCACGCGTTTGACGTGCTAATATGCATTCGTGTTAATGGAGGCAATAAAAAAAAGTTCCACGCATCTAGGCATCTAGGCGACTGGGCGAAACTCTGGTTATCATATCGATTAGTAACCGTACATAATGTAAATTAAATGCCGTAAGTGTATTAGAAATTTCAGTTTATTTCGCTTTCCAGTAGTTTCAGACAATTGAAAGAGCATTTGCGAAATCTCTAGAGTGGAGGATATGCCTCGAAAGTGAATGTTTAGAAAAAACAGTGATCGCATAGGAGCACTATAGGCACTCTATTAAAAGAGAGCCATAAGTTGCCTCGATGCAAACAAGAGTCCTTCAACCCACTATCTTACCGGTGGCAAGATACCATTAAATAATGGGGAAAAAATCCGCAAACGGGGGTAGCGTCAAGCTGACGTTTCGGCAGCTGAACTTCTTTTCCTCAAGCCTCACGAAGTTTCCCATCGCAAGCTTCCAACTTTCTCTGCCTGTCATTTTTTCGTATTTTAATACGGGTGATGTGTTCGAGAATTTAGTTCCCGACGTGTGCCTTTGTGTTACAGGTTTCCTTGACAAGCCTAAAACACATTTTTTTTAAAGATTGACGCCTTAATACTGTTCTCAATTGGTTATTTTTGCTGGGAACAGAGATTCTTTACCTTATAATTTGCCTATGTCTACGTTGAAGTCTATCGTAAGACCAATTTTTTTTTTATCTTTCGCCAAGCAATGGTTTCATACCATGACCACAATGAAAGACAAGGCTAAGTCTTAAGAACATTTACCGCTAAGAAAGAAAAAGTTTAAGCTTTGATTTTCAAAGTAATGGCAAAAAATGTTCTTTTTGTTTCATTCTGCGCAGCCGCATTATTTCAAGGTTACTGACAGCCCTTTTTATCATCCGGCGTCGTTACTCAAGTAAATAACGTACAACCATAAGGGCGACACAAGCTAACAACATCGCTTTGTTGCTGATGGCTGACGGGGCGAATCTGTTGGAGCACTCAAGCGAGAAACTCCCGTGGTACCAGAGGTTTCAGACTATACATACAGGCACAGACATAAAACAATAACGTAGTTTGATGGCAAAGCAATGCATATCAGATGCTGCATTCACTGATGCAAATACGAGTTCCTCAAAAAAAAAAAAAACGATTGGATTCACTGAGACAAAAATAGAAAAAGCTTTGTTCAGCGTGTTTGTGTTCTTTTGTCCCGCGAAAAGATGCGCCTTCTTGTCCTAAGCTTATATTCCATCACAATGTTAGGCATATCTATTTGAGAGAGTGCATTTGGATTTTTAGACGTCAGTTCCGTCTTGAATGTGCGGACGTCAGAGTGCCCTAGAATGATTCAGACATCTATGAAATAGTAGCATAGTTTTTTTTTCTGGTTTCTAGGTGCCTCCCTATTCTGTCATTTTTCGTTCATGGGATTTATTTTCCTTGGAAAATTTTATCACATCAACCAATTCTATATTTCTTGGATGTTTTCCCCGCTACACGAATTGCTGTTTTTGGAACTCTTTTTTACGCGCCAAGCTTGTTACCTTTTTATTGAGGGAAAGTACGTTGTAAGCTCTTGTATCTTGTGAGTGGTCAATGTAGTTGTATCAAGTTATTTTTATTGTATGAATTAGTTCAATGAAGTGCTTCACACAACTGAATGATTAACCACGAAATGGTATAGTAGTAATTCTGCGTCATTTTCTGTAAAATGAAGGCCTCTCACTGATGGCTGTTTGCTTTTCAAGTGCAAAGTACTTTTTTGGCCTGGGCTGTCGGGGGCTGTAATTGCATGCTATCGCCCTCGCTTGGCCTACTGCAAGCAAAAATCACGTATTAAAAGTGAAAAAGGGGAAGCAAGAAGAAATATACAGATAGATAAATAAAGCCATAAATAAATATGAAGAAACCTACATAGGATTAGAAAAAAAGAGAGAAACTACAGAAAAACAATAAAAGATTCAAAGGAATAAAGAAAGGAAGAAAGAAGGAGAAAGTCGTGACCGAACAAAAAGGCTTTTTTCAGCCATACAAAGAAAGATTCAGACATATTTCTTACAAACGTGTTTAAACAGTCTATTGACTGTCTAAATCTATTTTGTGTAAGGAAGGCTTAGTACGAGTAGTGCGAAGCCACTTCTACTTCTGAACCTGTTAGAATGACTCGAACAAAATGCAATTGAATGCTCTCTTTCAAATAACTGTTAAAGATCGCTTTAAAAACTGCTCTTGCCTAAAAAAATTGGAAAGCTTTATTGAAGTTTGTGCTGCTAACGGATCGAGCGATTCTAATATTGCAAGTACGCCGGCGAAAAATTCAGTATTTCTTCATTTACTTTCAAATTATATATATTTACTCTTATTGTTTCAGTCAAAGCAAGGAATAATGATATCTTTTCATAACAAAATGTAATAATAAAAATTATTCCAACGTTTTTCTAATGCTTTCCTTGTATTAGCCATGAAAAATAATGAAATGAGTATTAGTTATCAGCGGGAGTAATGCTTAAGTTTTCTGTGTCTATTTATTTATTTATTTTTTATTGTATACGCAGGCTGCTGTCGGAAACTTGTGTAAGAATGTTGTCTGATGTTTGTTTTTAAAGAACAGTTGGTTTATGCGTGAGGTTTTTTGTGTGTCGTAAACAGAGAATTATCACCATGAACCGACATAGTCTCTGCTAATTTTTTGTTCATCTTGGTCCACATCTTCCTCTTGTGATTCACTTCCAGAACACGTGTGCCTATTTTTCTGGCGTGGGAAGCCAAAATTCGGTGAGGCGAAAAAACAATCACACAGCGAGAAAAATGAAGACAAAGAAAGATGAGGAGAAAAATTTTGTCGACAACGTTTTTCTTGCAAAACGAGATTCAAATAAATCTACCAGCGATCTCAAAAAGGGCGTCGTAACTATTTGGCTATCTAGACGTGCTAGCGGAGCATATCATAGCTTTGAAAAGCGTAGTATTGTATACTAAACAGGTATAACGGGTTATAACATCTTGGGTTTCAAGTCCCGAAACCATGAAAAGATCAGAAGAGACGCCGTGATATAGAGCTCCGAAAAGCTTTTAGGTCTGGTGTTAATAACGTGCGCTGTATTCGCAAGGATTTAAACAGAGAAAGAGAGGAAGTGAAACATAGCGTAGAAAAAAAAAGAAAGATAAAGAGCGACGGGAAAGATGAAAAAGAAAACAGAAAGGAAGAAAGAAAGAAAAAAAGGAAGAAAGAAAAGAAAGTGAGATAATCAGAGAGAAAAATACATACTTAGCGAGGAAGGGAGAGAGAGAAAGGGCGAGGAAGAAAGGAATATAGAGAAAATGGAGGCTAGGAGAAATGAAGATATAAAGACTAAGAAAGGAAGAGAAACAGATGGAAAGCAAAATAAATAAATAAAGACAAACAAAGACATAAATAAAGTCGACATCACTGTAAGAGGTGCGAAAGAAAAGAGGTGAGATAGTTAAAAGCCTAGCCAAGCCAGGACCAGCTCACCAGCTCTGCTATGCGACTCATGCTTGAGCGACTTACTGCGGGCAACGCTAATTATTTTTACTCCACCTAGACTCAACTTGGTTAATGTATTTTGTTTGACTCAGCGCTTTCCTGTATGATCCAGTGTTCACGGGCAGCCGATTTCGGTGATGACGTGAATGGAGCGTTGCACGAAGCCCATAGGAAGAGACGAAAGGAATAGATACGCGTTAAGGTTGAAAAATTATGCAGAACCTTAATTTTAGCGTGATCAATGTTGTACGGCAAGAATTAGTTTTAATAAATATGAATTTCCTTTCATTCGATGGCTTACAGACCGTCGCGAGTGATGGCGAGAACGAAACACGGAATTACCGTGCATGCCCTGTTATTTATTTTCAACGAAACAACTTTTAGGGACGAAGCTCCTTAGGGCGTGGGCTGTGCGTCCCCTGTAGCCTGTATGTAGCCACCTCTAGTTTAGTTCTTGCAGTGTTCACTAGATGGCGGTACCGTCCACTGTATGTAGCCACCTCTAGTTTAGTTCTTGCAGTGTTCACTAGATGGCGGTACCGTCTCCTGTATGTAGCCACCTCTCGTTTAGTTCTTGTAGTGGTTACTAGATGGTGGTACCTGTAGCTGATGATGAAAAGATGCAAGATGTTATAAACTAGAAAGCGGTACTTATAGTTGATGAAAGACGCGAGATCTTATAAAATAGGAATGATGTCACATATGGCGCGTGTCATTGGTTGAAGGCAATCGTTCGATTTAGTGCGGCGACGTACGCTAGGGGGAGCGATGTAATAAAATCGAGTGGGCAAAATGTACAGAGGATTCATGGTTTACCAGGTTTACCTCCGGAGCTTCGCCCACTCATCATCATTCACTTCGTGAATATGGCGGAATTTTTTTTTATTTGAGAACACAAATTTTAACAAGGACCTTGGTTTATCCATCCGTTAACATTTAGGCAGTACGGAGCGTACTTCGTGAATACTCATGCAATGATATGCGTATGCCATGGCCAGATCGGCAAAGGTCTCTACGCAAAGTTTGGATGAACGCTCAAAAATGAAGGGTAAAAGAAACCTGCCTCTTATTTAATAATTGTTGGCTGCCTTGAGCGTAACAAAGCAGGCAACTCTTTAGGGGCGAAGCTCCTTATAGCGACACACATTTGTCCCTCGTAGCCGTTGTAGTGTGTAACAATATAGAATTTTGACCTCCAAGGTCGTGCAAGTGCGAGATTTTTTCTGTGCGTTATAGAACAATGAAAAATAGTGCTCAACGCACATGCCAATGGCTGCTAATGGAGAATGAGAGACAGGAGCTTTCATCTTATAGTTAGCGCGCACGCTGCGATCCCTATTAGCAGCCATTGGCATGTACATTGAGCACTATCTGACAGAAAAGGTTTCTACGTTATACTCGCTGAGCGTTACATCCTTGGTTTTAGAAAGGTTTAGCGAGCATTGGGCCGTAGTTCTATGAATACAGTAAACTAGTATATACAATGAAATCGAGGTGGTTAAAGGTGGGAAGTAGACCCGAAGCGCAAGCCGTAAGAAAATGTGCGTGTGCCACCTCTCGTTTAGTCCTTGGAATGTCCGCTGGATGGCGGTGCTTCTATATGGGGAATATATGATGAAAAGATGCTAGATGGTGGTTCTTGGAGTGTTGAATAAATGGACGAACGAACAACCAGACAGATGCATGAACGAACGCAGGGGCAGATGCATGGACGGACGCAGGGCAGACGCACGAACAGGTGCACGCACGGACGGGCGGATGGACGCATGGACGGTCACACAGACAGACGCATGGACGAACGGAAGCAGGAACGAATGGACGGAGGAATGCTTCGCCCCACTTTCCGTCATTCACTCCGTTGATATGCTGCCAATTTTTTTATCTCATTTACGTGCAGCGCTTTCTTTTGAATCTTAATAAAAATGTTGATACGATCAGATACGCTGATCCCTATATTTGGCACTACAGTGCGAGAAACGCACTCAAATAATTCATACTAAACGAGTGTTATATACTTATTATGAACAATGTTCTGTGCAAAGAAAGTTCCTATGCAAGTTGGCACTTTCCTCCGTTGCCTGCGACTCGCGATGTGCAAGCTTACGGCATAGCTGCGCTCAGTGAAAAAGGAAAAGAGAGAAAGAGAGAGAGCAAGATAAGGAAGGTCATATAATGAACACTGCAGGAGAGGTTCTCCATTAGTATGTCCAGCATGCTGTTTTTAAAAAGCGTGAAGAAGAATGACGGGGACACGCCAAGCGGGAAAATGCATAACATACATAGCACACAAAACACGGCGCGCAACACCCAGCTTTCAATGGACAAGCATTGTAAGAAAGTTTAAAGAAATTGTCTTGCCTACTACCCTGCGTACTTTCTCAGCAGAGGGTACGCGTACCTTTAGCGCCGTGAAAAAAGGATTATTGTGCTTAGGTATTGTAAAACGCTACCATATGCATATATCTGGCAATTATATCGTGTATCGGGGCAGAATTCTTTCCATACAACATCAGTTGTCAACTACTTCGCATATTTTCTTTGCTTTATTTATAACCATGGTCCCAGCTACTTGCGGTCACAAATGAGGTGCGCGTTGTGAGCACGACATGCACTCTTGATAGAAAGTCGCGACAACGGGGTTTTTACGAAACGAAAAACGAGCAAGCCTGATGAGCATAGAGTTGTGTGGCAGAAATACTCCGTAAATGCGCCATGTTCTCCGACGTTTTCTTAGCGTACAACTTAGACAACTGAATATCAAAAAACATTCTGGATGAGTTTGCTCAACTATGACGAATATAGCCTTGGGTCTTATTCGTCTATTGTGGACTGCTCTAGTATGTAGTTTGGTTCAACATTCTTGATACCAGTGGTATAGGACTTATGTGTCCTTATAGCTCCCTCCTGAGTTAGTAAATTAAACAAGGTAACGTTTGGATTTAAGGTGGGGGGGGGGGGGGCATTTCAGTGGGAAGGGGTTGATTAAGCACCATGCAGTGCCTTCACTTCAAAATTCATGCTCTACGGGTTTGCAGCAAAGTGTATTTTTTAACCAGTTTAAATGCTCATGGTGCATGATTTTTGGCAAGTTGAATTACATCATTTTAAGTGAAAATACCCCATGTGTGGTTACCAGCTCTGTAGCGCTGATTCGTCCTAGTTCCATTGTGAAAGAGAAGGCTCGCATTTTTTCTAGTGAACGCCTCCCCTATTTTTTTCGGTAGTGATGTATGAGCGCACAAATCTGTCACTAGCAAGGAAAAATGTTGTCGCAAGAACGTTCGGCGTCAAAATAACCAAAATTAAGCATGCATCATCTGTTGCCTGCATTGTCCCAGTGGACGTAGGGAGTATGGGAAGCCTCCAATATTTATCCTTTCTATAGAACACAAATGTTTTGCTGAAGATAAATCAGTGAGCGCACATTAGTAACTACAATAATTAATCAGTGCAGGTATACACGGCCAGCAGGCGCTATCATCGCGCAATTATAACGTGATAGCGTTAATGATTTCGTGTCGGAATAATTTCGGCATCGGCGTCCATGTCGGCTTCAGGTTAGTCAGTTGTGAGCGAAAAGTCATCATGTTGTACGTGACGACAACAGCAATAAAGATGCAAACTGAATAAACAAAAAAATTCCAGGTATGAGTTTAGATCCGATCCGGGCCATCTACATGGCAAGCAGATGTTCTACCTCGCCGCTACAGCTCTGTTTTGAAACACAGTAAAAATAACTTCATCTGCTTGGAAATGCAGTGAAAATAACTTACAAGCTTTAAACACGCGACATTCTTTACATGGGATTTACAATACAACACATAGTATTGCGTGGGGATATTGAGTGGTGCACACAGTGATATTGTGTGGTACAAGTGGTCGGGCATCAGAACATCGGATTTTCATGATGACTTTGTTGCTTAAAGCCGGCTGCCTGACACAAAAGGCACTTACGTTACCACAAGTATTCCCTTAAGACCACGTAGGGGGTGCATAGTAACTTCGAAAAGATTCACGCAAATGGTAGCTAGTGGTTTAAAGCATGTTAACCACTACACAGAATAGAGCCATATTCAAACGTTTCAATGACACACACCACTTTCAACTTTATCGATTACATTGTAGTAATAGACAATTCAAACTGCTCGAGTAACGTTACACACAAAAAAAAGTAGGCACGAGGTGGTTGAGGTATGCTATAAGAAGAGCATGTTGGTATCGCTTTCAACTCTTAAAAGTGAAGCTTAGAGGTTCCCTATTTTCCGCCAAACTGCCTTACGCTTCTGTACTCGGAATAGGATGGTTAAAGGCACCCAGCCATGTGCCATGTAGTTTACGGAATCAGTGGGCGCCTTTCGTGAGGATTGTCGTGATCATTGTGGCAATTGATGCAGCTAGCACTGACAGCAGGACGAAAAACGTAAAGGACACAGCATTGTGTCCGATTGTCGAGAGTATGAGCTTACTTAACTCACACTGCATTTCAGGTAGCTGTAGAACTCTAGCGCACACCAGCAATCGAAAATGTGATGTATTTTAACACAGCTATAGGCAAAGTGAATACTTAACACGATACACATAAAGAGCGTGCGGTACATAAGGTAACTTTACTGGATAAATGATTACACGTACTAAGTGAACCTCTCTACCAAAATTATGGAGCACTCATTCCAAGCCACGGAAGTCAACCGACACACACCATTCATGCATGCAATCGATGGCGCAGTAGAGTCAGCTGATGTCTAGCTGATTGGGTTCTTGGTTGGGGAGTCATGATGTCACCCGAAGGACTACGAAAGTAACAAAATTTAACTAAACACAAAATAATGAGGGGTAATTGCATTTATTATTAAATGCTCATGCTTTAAAGGTCTATTTCTCGGATTCATCTTATTGTAAGCGTCCAGGGTACCGTCATGAACACATATGGTAATAATATTTTTTGCCATTTACATCGAACGTCTACGGCAACGTTTTCCTGTTCGTCTAGTACAGGCTTCTTTATTTTTGCAGTTTCATTCGACATTACTGACAGAGGTGGTATAAAGCTTATGCGCCCTTATGACCCCATTCTTTATGGGTAAAAATAATCAATGCTATAGGCGATACTATTTGGTGGGGGTGTTGATCACACACCCTGTTCTTGTTTCACATTACCACCTTTGTTTTGTATATGGTGTACACCATGGTATTGTGTCCATATTTCTATCTAGGTCTGTCTCTGTTATCACTCCTTTTATCCCTCTTCCTCCCCCGAAGAATACCAAACCGGTGGGGCGTCTGCTTAACCTCCCTGGTTTTGCTTGCCTTTGTCTCCTTGTCTACTTTTCTCTACACCTTCTACCCAGTTGGCATCCTTATGGCTTTGGCCCTTTCACAAACCAATTCAGACTCTTTTAGGTTTGAATATCACTGCTGCCCTCGTTAGCTTCATAACGCTGCGTTGTCATAATTTCACCGAGAAAAAGAAAACGGGGATCTCTTTTATTGCATAATATAGTGTCGTGAGAGTGAGAATTGACGTAGCGGCAACTCAGCGTCCCTTGTAAACACGGAAAATCACGCGCGTCTTATCTATATTGCCAGAAGTATCACGGCGACCACAGGTTACAAAAATAGTGAGCAGATTGCTTGTTGGTTATATTAGACTACTCTTAATCTTACCTGCATGACGCATGTAAGTGAACGACGATGCATCACCGCATCAACATTATCACAATGACAATATTGAAGTAGTTTTCAGCCCTATTCACCGACAAATGCACCGTCAGCTGCAGAAAACATTGTGCAATTTTTCTGGACTGCTGTACGCTTCTATCCTTAGAAGAGCTTAGAAGCTATGCTATTTACGAAACCAATGAACGGCATTAGCCAGCCTTTTACAGATGATGTACATACTTACATCTCCCTACAGTTTAGGCTGTTTTAGAATTTCAAGTGCTGATCAACAATCAACATTGCGTCCTTGTAATAGAGCTAAGCTTGGCGAATCATAACATTATGCACATAATTACGTACGTGTTATAAAGTGTCTTCTCGGCATCAACGCTTACATATATTATGCAAAAGTTTGTGCCAAAATTAGAGAGCTTTCATGTCCAGTCACGCAAACTTAAAGGCGCGCGCAATTCATACACGCGATAAATGGTGCACTAGAACCAGTTGATGCCTATCTCGTTCGGCCCTTGGTGGGCTTTTGGTGTACCACTCAATAGAGTGTGACAGGAAAACTGATTATCTATAGATAATGAAATAAGCAATAATGGTATTGAATATTCAGCGTTCATGCTCGAGAAGTGCGTTTCTCGGATCTGTCTTATTAGAAATGTTTAGGACTTTGTAAAGCGTAGGTGATGGTACAATTTTTGGCCATGTACATTAAACGCCAACCCAAGTGTTTTCATGTACAGTTTCTCCGTTTTTAATAAAACTACAATAAGTTGTTATAATATGTTTATGCTCTTTACATGGCGTATTCAGATGGCCTTAAAATTTCCGCAGTGGTGATGGAGAAGCTACATCGAAAAATCACTGAAATATATCGTTTTTCCAAAACGCAGTTTTTTTTTATCTTTCAGATATTGTCGAAGCCATGTACAGCTAGAAAGATGTAGTGTGTGCTAATATATAAAAAAACGGCAATCCAACTCAGGCTCAAGCCACCTGTTTCGGGGTCTCCATAGATGCCAGCTCAGGCATTACCTCAAGTAAGTTTTGTAGTAAGTTCATTGGTAGACTTACCCCCGTATACAGAAACAGTCGGAGACTTGAACTTGAATCGCTACAGCCACAGGACAGTCCATGCGTTTGAAACGCGCTTGTGCTGCATTGAAGGCGATGGCAACTAAAGTTCATGTCAAAGAGCATTACTGCATACATAGCTTAAAATTCCGTTGCATTTGCTAGCTCGCGCTTTTCGCAACTAATAAAGCAAGCTTTTAGCCTTGACTGAATACTTTAAAAGTAAGATTGCTTCAAAAATGCTTGTAACACACGCCAAGAGGACAAGCTCATCTGAATTTCCTTCGGGCAATAATGGCCAGTTCCTCGGAATAGGTTACACCAGACAAACGAACCGGCAACCAACCAGGAAACCAGCCAATTTCAGGCACAAAGCCTAGATTCGTCGCCCATTCTTATTCCGCTGCTTGATAGCTGTGTCACGATAATGAGCATCGGCCCTGAGCACCACGCTTGATCGATTCTGTGAGAAGGACCCGTGATTGCTCGTTACCGCTCTTAAAAAGGCGGGGCACGCAGCTTAATGAGTCTCGCTAATTGCCTTTAAACAGGTCCCGCAAGGAAACCACAGTTCTCAGCCCTGAAGAGGTTTTCACTTTTTTTTTTCACTGCAGCATGGGTGTTCCACCTTCCTGTTTATTCCGGGCTTTCTCTCTCCCCCCCTCTCTCTCTCTCTCTCTCTCTCTCTCTCTCTCTCTCTCTATATATATATATATATATATATATATATATATGTATATATATATATATATATATATATATATTTATATATATATATATATATAGAGAGAGAAAGAGAGAGCATCGAACGCGTTATTCGAAGGTCATAGGTTCGATTCCTGCTCATGGCTGGTTATTTTTTCACCCACTTTTCTTTCTTTTTATTTACTTTCCTTTTGTTCTAATAACTTCCCCTATACAAACCTTGGCATTACTGTCTGTTAGATCGCATTATTATATATATATATATATATATATATATATATATATATATATATATATATATATATATATATATATATATATATATATATATATATATATATATATATATATATATATATATATATATATATATATATATATATATATATATATATATATATATATATATATATATTGTGAGCGCAGTCAACGACTCTTCTTTATCAATTGGACGTGTCATCATCATTTGTATAATTTCCTCATCTGTAGATATCATTATCAGTGTGTGCCAGCTCGAGCTCGCCTCGAATAAAGTTCTTCCTCATAAGTGGTGGACGGTGCTTCTCGATCCCCAAGTCCTCTCGCACGTTACCACCGGAGCTCCGCTCGGGTCGTCGTCTACTACCACCTGCCATGGCAGTGCAAGACAATCTTGGTCCATCCAACACCACCAGCCCAGTGCAGCCTCCGCCGTCGAACCTGGCCATCCACAGCCACCAGCGTAATCCGCCAGTATTCTCGGGTCTCAAAGGGGATGACGTTGAAGAATGGCTACACACCCACGACCTCGTCAGCGAGTTGAACAGGTGGGATACTCTACACAAGTTGCGTACGGTCTCTTTCTACCTAACTGATGTTGCCAAAACCTGGTTTTGGAACCACCTCCAAGATCTTCCCGACTGGGACACATTCGCACGGCAGCTCCGTCAGATTATCGGTTCCCCCTGTGTCCACGCCGAAGCAGCAACAAAGAAGCTTGCTGAACGCATTCAGCTAGCGGGTGAATCATACACCTCGTACAATGAGGATGTTATTGCCGTGTGCAAGCGTGTAAATTCAGCTATGCCTCAAAGCGAACAAATACGCCATATTATCAAAGGCATAAATAACATCGCATTCAACGCCCTTGCATCGCAAAACCCTACCACGACTCAAGATGTCCTCACCATTTGCCAGAGACTAGAAGAACTTCAGTCTCTTCGTATTTGCCATGATGCCTCAGACATTTATCTTTCTGCGGCCCTCGACATCCGAGCCCTGGTCCACGACATCGTTCGTGAGGAGCTTCATAGGCGCTGCTCTTCCTGCGCCCCACCGTCTACTTTAGCCTCAGCTCCAACCAACTTGCGGGACATCATTAGGCAAGAGATTGCATCTGCGTCACATTCACCTTGTTCCGCCGAATCCAGACCTCGTGAGGTACCAACGTACGCAGAAGTCGTGGCGCTCTCAGCACCCACCACTATACCAGCGTCTACACCAAGTGGACATGTACCTGTGGCGTCAGTGTCACCATCGATGCGCCCACAGCCGTAATACGCCATTCCGCGTCCTCAACGCCAAATCTGTTATTATTGCGGCTATAGGGGTCATATATCTCGCTTTTGCCGAAGGCGTCAACAGGAAGAGCAACGTGGCTACGCTCCAGAGGAACGCGGACGCTTCAGTCCACTCACGAACTACCGGCGCACGCCTTACCGGTCTTCTTTTCAGCGTTCGCCCTCTCCAGCTTACAGTAGTGGTCTGCCTGTGAACTTCCGTGAGTCTCGCCGCCGCTCATCATATCCCAATCGCCGTTCCGTGTCGCCTTTGCGACCCGCCTCCAATGTACTGAATGCCCACTCGGAAAACTCCCCAATGCAGTTTTAGGAGGGGAAACTGCAGCCACCGGACAGCCAGCAATTCCTCCAGACAGACCATCGAACTTGTTAACAGTGTTGGTCGAAGGTATACGCGTCGAAGCTCTAGTGGATACTGGCGCTGCTATTTCCATTATTCGCTCTGACCTTTGCTCCCGTCTCCGCAAAGTAACAACACCTTATTCGGGCCCGTCTCTCCATGCTGCGACGAACGCCATTTGTCGTCCACTCGCCCAGTGTACAGTTCGCGTTTTCATAGACAGTATTCGTCATCATATTGCTGTTTCAGTTCTTCGTGAGTGCATCCACGAACTCATTTTGGGGTGGGATTTTCTGTCGTCTGCACGCGCTTCTATATCTTGTCGTCAGCGCCTCATCCACCTCAATCCCACCGACTCTTCTGTATCGGAACCCGAACAGCGCATTCGTCTCGTCACCACTTCAGATTATGTTCTTTGGCCATCCCAAGAAGAAGTAATTAGTGTTGATTGCAGCAACATTGTGGATGGCGACGTGCTTCTACTACATTATGGCCACATGGTACATCGAGGCATTCTGATCATTCGAGGCCTTGTTCGTTTTTTGAAAGGTCTGCTTTTATTACTGCGTTAAACCAGAACCCCGAACCCGTATTGTTGCCCTGTGGATCAACAGTCACATGCGCTATTGACACGCATCCCGTTGCAACTGTTGCCCTTCCAAGTCAAGAAGACCTACCAGAGCCAAGCACGCTGCCACTCAATTCTCCCACTCCTCTATCGGTGACGATAAGCCCTGATTTGACAGCAGCCTAGAGTCAAGAATCGCTGAATTTATTGAACAGACATCGCGCTTTGTTTGACGTTCATTCCGCTGTCCTTGGTATGACAACTTCTGCGACTCACCGAGTTCAGACTGACGGCTCCCGAATAATTCACCGGCGCCCATACCGCGTGTCTCTCGCAGAAAGGAAGATAATCGAGGAAAACGTATCAGGCATGCTTCGACGAAATATCATACGTCCTTCCTCGAGTCCGTGGTCTTCGCCGGTTGTGTTGGTGCAAAAGAAAGACCGAACGGTACGTTTTTGCGTTGATTACCGGGCACTCAACAAAATAACGCGCAAATATGTTTACCCTCTCCCATGAATTGATGACACACTAGATTCGTAGCATGGCGCAGAGTATTTTTCGAGCCTTGACCTGCGATCGGGCTACTGGCAAATACCAGTGTCCGAATCTGACAACGGCTTTTACCACCCCAGATGGGCTATATGAATTTAACGTAATGCCTTTCGGACTTTGTAACGCGCCTGCTACCTTCGAACGTATGATCGACAGCGTACTGCGTGGCCTTAAGTGAAAAACTTGCTTATGCTACCTAGACGACATCATAGTGTTTTTGTCTACCTTTTCGCAACATCTACAACGTCTCGAAGTCCTAGATTTTCTTGCAAAAGCTGGTTTACACCTGAATACGAAAAAATGCCCCTTCGCAAACAAGACGATCAAGGTTCTAGGGCACTTAGTCAGCAAATAAGGTATTCGACCGGATCCTGAAAAGCTTGCCGCCGTCCTCGAGTTTCCCTGTCTGTTGCATCAAAAAAACCTGCGCAGTTTTCTCGGCTTGGCATCCTACTTTAGGCGCTTCATACGCAATTTTGCAAGGCTTGCCTCTCCGCTCCATCAACTGCTCGCAAGTAACACGGCATTCGTCTGGTCTGAAGACTGTGAAAAGGCTTTCCTGGCGTTGAAGCAAGCCCTGGCATCCGACCCGGTACTATGTCATTTCAATCCAGGTGCACCCACAATTCTTCACACTGACGCCAGTGGTCATGGTCTCGGTGCCGTTCTACTGCAGCGTGACCACACCGCACGCGAACGTGTCGTCGCTTACGCCAATCGCGCTTTGACTGCTGCCGAGATAAATTATACAATAACCGAACAAGAGTGCCTTGCTGTTGTATGGGCGGTACATACATTTTGTCCATACCTCCACGGCCGCCACTTCACAGTCGTCACCGACCACAACGCATTGTGCTGGCTTTCGTCACTAAAGAACTTATCGGGTCGTCTTGGCCGCTGGGTGCTTCGTTTACAAGAGCACAACTTTGATGTCGTCTACAGGTCTGGTGAGAAGCACCAAGATGCTGATGCTCTCTCTCGCAGCCCTCTACCCAATCGTAAAAGCCCACCGTCACCAATTTCCACCGCAGCATTACCCATCGCAGGTCTCAGTTGGCTAAGATCCGCCCGCCCTTCTACCCTTGTGTCGCATCAACCCATTGACCCTTACTGCCGCTCCATAATAGCACGCTTAGAATGTACATCTACTCCTCCGAACGCCCGACTTCGCTGACAGCTAAAAAAAATTCAAACTTCACGATGGTGTTTTACATCGCTATATTTACCACGTTGAAGGAAACAAATGGGTCCCCGTTATACCACGTTGTCTACAACGTCAGGTTCTTGAGACATTCCACGATGATCCTGCTGCTGGGCATCTCGGCTATCACAAAACGTACGACAAAATACGCAGTCGGTTCACCTGGCCTGGCCTCTCATCCGCGATTGCCAAATATGTTTCTTCGTGTGCCTTATGTCAACGGCGGAAACGACCCACGACTGCTCCTTGTGGCTTTCTCCAACCTCTTCCTTGTCCCGCTTTGCCATTCGAAGTCGTCGGGATAGACTTGTACGGCCCCTTTCCCGTGACCTCCAATGGAAATAGTTGGCTTGTAACGGCTGTTGACCACCTCACTCGTTACGCGGAAACCGCCTCACTGCACGCTGGTACAGCCACTGAAGTAGCTGATTTTTGCTGCGTAACATATTTTTACGCCATGGAGCTCCACGTGTTCTGCTCAGTGACCGCGGCAAGGTCTTTCTTTTTTGTATTGTTGCTGAGGTTCTACGCGCCACCAACACCATCCACAAAACAACTTCTACTCATCAACCTCAAACAAATGGCTTGACGGAACGCTTTCATCGTGCCCTCTCGGACATGATTGCCATGTACGTTAATCCTGACCACACGAACTGGGACGCCATTTTGCCATTCGTAACGTTCGCCTACAATACAGCTACGCAACGCACCACCGGCTTTTCTCCCTAATTTCTAGTCCATGGCCGCTCTCCAAGTGTAACTCTGGACGTCTCCTTCCTTTCGGCCCCTGCTACCTCAGCAAGCCCTTTATCCACACAATTTTTGTCTCGCCTCGAGCACTGCCGTCATCTGGCCCGAATCAACACCGGCATCTCTCAGGAAGCTAGAAAGTATCGCTACGACTCAACTCACCGTGCTGTCACCTTTTCACCAGGAGACGAAGTTCTTCTGTGGACTCCCGTGCGTGTGCCTGGCTTATGTGAAAAATTCCTCAGTCGTTTTATAGGGCCTTATACGGTGATTGAACAAACGTCCCCCGTGAATTGCTTTATCTCACCACTTAACGCTCCCTCCGACCACCGTTGCCGTGGGACAGAAATTGTGCACGTTTCTCGGCTGAAACTGTACACCCGACGCAATTTCTAATATTGTCTCTCGCGCAGCCAGGAGGCCGCTTCCAGCGTGACGGGGAATCAGTGAGAGCGCAGTCACCAACTCTTCTTTATCAATTGGACGTGTCATCATCATTTGTATAATTTCCTCATCTGTAGATATCATCATCAGTGTGTGCCAGCATGAGCTCGCCTCGAATAAAGCTCTTCCTCATATTATATAGAAAAGGAGAGGGAAAGAAAGAGAAATAAATACAAGACCCTCGGTGCAACAGCGACAGCACAGTAAAGGCTTAGGTGATTTTTCAACCGGACGCTAGCGCGTATATGAAGTCTGCTCACCGACCGAAATGACGAAAAATATTTATTATGTTGTTGCTGTTGCCGAAAGCTTTAAACTCGCTTTGCGCTTTCGACCCCTTCACCACCATATCAGTTTTCCCCTTTCTGTCTCCCTCTCTCTCTCAACATACATATATATTCACCTTTGGATACTTCCGTGTTATAGAGAAACATTCACTGTGTTGTTTTTTTGTCACCATCTCAATGATAGCGAATGAAATACGCATTTAATAGCGGGTGCAGAGAAACTCTGGAACGGCTGACGAAGCTTGCCAATAGAACAAATAAAAGAGACAACAATAATGGAATAGTTTTGGTATAACGATTCAGCACTTACATAAAGGAGAGATATCACTCAAGTGGCACACTGCGTTATTATTTATTGGTAAGGCTCGTGCTTTGTATGCATTACCAGTAGCAGCCACGTCTTTGTGATATTGTTCTTAATCATGATGTTTTTAGTGGACGTGAAACTCCCTTTTACAATTGAAGCTCACCTTTAATATATATTCATTAAGTGATATATGTCATACCTGAAAAAAAACAGTGTTTAGAAAGCACTAGAGACTGATAAGTCAACTTTGCTGACTCGTCAGGTGTGTAGAGGACGCTTACGTTCAAAGTAATTCAAATGTGGTGGAAGTTCAGAGCGAAATGTATGTTTTAAAAGATACAAAATTGCTTCTCAGGAAATGTTATCAGAGTAAACGTTCTGACATGACGAATGGTTTTCAGTTTAATTTTGATACAAAACAAGGCGTACAGTGAAAAGGAAGCCATTGCTCATTCAAAGCATCAGCCGAGGTCCAGTTCACTTTTCTCGGCTGAGACAAATTAGGGCACCAGTAGAATATGTGTTATTAAGCTGTGATTACTTTAACACAATGATGAGAGTAGGTATAGTGCCAACTTTTTTTGTCTGTGTCTGTGTTGACTTTTCGAAAAGCAGTGTTGCTATCCTTCACGTATGACGTTAAATAGAACTTGAAGTGAATACATGTAGTGCACAACACTACCACGATGGTCTAAAATCAGAGGGGAAAAGTGCGCTGATGCAATTGCCACATCATTTCCTACGCGAAAACCCAAGCTCATGTGAAACATGACTTTTTGACGTATGTCTACCGAGCTTTCTGCGTATTGTACTTTATTTGGTGTGTTGCCTATTCTTTATGCTGATACGGGATTGGTATTAGGTGTGCACTTGTCTCCCACTCGCTCAATAAAGTGCAACTGACAAGGTCGTGAAAGCCTGCTGCACGAAGCTTTCATTTGCAGGTCACACCATTCCGTGCACTGCAAGCGCCCTGCTTATGAAGTGACCAAAGACAGTTCCAATTAGGTTGACCTTGGCAGTAGTCAGCCTGTTAGGTGGGAATGGGGGCATGCATGCATCTCTCAACGAGTTATAGGCAGCCATTGACACGTGCGGTGCACACAACAAGAACGGCAGAGGGCAGATGTCGGGCTGTGCACTGCGCAATCACGGAGGCTATAACATGGGGCCTTCTTTCATTAGGCTAATTGTTGATCGGGAATGCGAGCTGCGTAAACGGACCGTATCATAGTCCTGGTCGGCGGCCGCGGCTGCTACGTGTTCAGAGTGACAGGTTAGATACGGACAGGTGTAACATTTTACCGTGTCGGCTTTGGTGCAACAAAAAAGAAAGATAGTCAAAAGGTATGGGGCTCACGGATTGAAATGCGACAACACAAGTTTCGGTATTACGATCGATTTGTATGCGCAGTTAATAGAGATAATGACGTCATGTTGCCGCGAGTCTCGTTACGGAAAAGGTCATGTTGGCTCGGATGTAAGCACTGGGGTGAAAACTGTGCCACTGTGACACGAGCTAACTACGATAGAGACGAAATTCAGAGCATTGCTTAGCCCTGAATTGTTTAGTTTCAGATCGTCAGTACTGCAGTAAAATCGTCTTGTTTCGCGCAATAACTAAGACGCCCAGTAGTCATTTGCTTAGCGTAGTGCGAAGGACATGCTGACGTCTACGTCAATGCAGTGAGAATTCTTTACCTCGGAGATAAGTTTAGTAGTATACTCACAGTGATAACTGCGTGTCATGATCAAGAAAACTTTACTTTTTCGCGGTAACAAGCAACAGATTGTATTTCAGACGTGGAGCTGAAGTTATTGTCTTTCTATTCTGTTCTCTATAGGAAATGGTTATGTGTGCAACTATACTTTCGTCCTCTCCTTTACAACAAGACAATCTTCTCATCCTCAAACTCCGTTTTATCACGTGGTGAAAGCAATCTCTGGGGCACGAAGAAATGAAAATTTACCAACAGTATTACTGTAAGTTGAAGTCATGTTAGTGTGATTGCTTGATTTGCACCAACTCGACGTAAAAGAGTTGATTCTACAGGCACGTAGCTCAACTCGACCTTATTTATACGAAAATATTAGCAACGTGTGGGCCACGTACCGATATTGAGGTCACTTTACAATACTGTGTATATACTACTACTCTGTCTGGCTCACTATAGCGGGCGAGACGAAGTAGTTGGCAAAGTAGACAATAGTGGTCCAGACAATGTAGCAGTATAGAGCTGGTCGTGTTCACGTACACTATAGCGCACGTGAACACGACCAGTTTTCGTCTTCATCGATTGAGATATATGATTGATATGTAAGGTTTAACGTCTCAAAACCACCATATGATTATGAGAGACGCAATAGTGGAGGGCGCCGGAAATTTCAACCACATGGGGTTCTTTAACGTGCACCCAAATCTGAGCAGCTGCCGCAGCTGGGATTCGATCTCACGACCTGCGGGTCAGCAGCCGAGTAACTTAGCTACTAGACCAACACGGCGGTGCATTGGGATATTTCAGATTCAGAAGAAATTAGTTAAGGTTAAGAGGGAAGCCACTCACACTGACCACTCGGATATCCGAATCTATTACATGAAGCCGCTGGTGAAGGGTCTTGCGTTCATGCTGGCAAAGAATGCCCTGACACGCGAACATGTCTTTCTTGAGTGGCATTTGGCGTTACACGGCACTAAATAGATCGTTCGTCACGCACGAGTTGAGAGTGGAAAAAGCAGACATAACATTGGGCCCTCTCGGTACACAAAAGAAACATAATGAGTGGTAATGAATTAAAACACACTCTCACAAAAACTACGAACGGGCATGCCCTAGCGGGGACGACATGAAAGGTCGCATTTTATTAGGGCGGGTGATTGATGGTAGAAGCGTGAAGGCCATTCATAAAGCACCCATCGAGGTGAATAGACGTGCTTGTGGAAACTTTTATAAAGGTCTGCCTCGCTGCGCAAGCTTTGTTACACTAGTGTTGACGACGAGGTCGTTTTTATATTCAAATTTCCTGTGGAAATGCGCTCTACAGTAACTGCTAACCGACGACGCATTGGTGCTCCATTAACTTTGAGTGAACACTTCGTGGACGCCAAAAATTTATCACTTGGCAGACTGATCGAACAGGCGCAGGATGTTCCTTTGACCCATGGCTACCTGCAAGACAAGTATTACGGGACATGAGCGGAAAGTGCCACCCACCGCCGATGGCAACAATACCTGGCCATAACAGAATGGGACGTAGACTTGAAAGTCACGTCTCACAAAAAAAAAGCATAGTTACTTAAAATGACTTCCGGTTATATACAGCAGAGGCACACTGCAACATTCTGTCAAAATTCTACTATCACGCTACCATCCAGCAGTTTCTCGGAAAGGTTATTCATTGGGAATGCGGCTTCATGGGTTTCTATTAGATAGTGATTAGGTGGTCTTTGTCTTACAATACTGCAAACATTGCCAAACTGTTCCAGTGAGTATGTGCTGTCTCATACCCGGGAGTCATTTCCAATAAGTATTTTGCGTTTTGACATATATATACGTGATACGTGATATGATACGTGTCTGTTTTTTCCCATTAAGTTCCAGCTGTGCGTACTTGTGGTTGCCGAGAGTTGGCGCTACGTATACGTGTCCCCAAATCCTTAGGAGTGACACAAATAAGTCCGACGTTCACCTGCGATTCACAAGTGCTTTCACAACAAAAACGCTTAGTCAGCTTCTGTCTTTATACTGTGTCTCATTCGGAAACTATGTGGTTGAAAATTTTCGATATTCTCTACTAAATTGTAGAGATCTCACAGGTCGGAAGCCGTTAATCGCAGCGCTTCACTGCGAGCGCCTGTTTAGGATAGCTATTCAAGCAGAAGTCGCGAGCTGCAACTGTGGGGTGCCAAATGAATATTTCAGCTTTTGTGTTGGATTTTCACTATGTCCCGCGTTCGAGCGATTGCCCCATTTCCATTGGTGATGCAGAGAGGACTGGCATAGAGAGCGCTGGCAAATAAATGACTGATAATGGTGTTTCCGAGTTATGCTGAAGCCTCTAAATAATCACGAACGTCAAGGAAGCTTAAAGGTGAGATAAAGTAAAACCTACTGTTTCATTCGCCACCTTTTGTAACCATTGAGCTGCACAAAGGTGCATATTTATTTTTTTTCTCGAGAAGTTTTCGCGCACTTTACCAACTACGTTTGAACAGAACGCTTTTGTGCTAAATATGTCGGAAAGCATGCGCACCATTGCTTCTAACAGCTTGGTTCAGTTATTTGTCAATAACATAACAAAAAAGCAATCCCAATCTTATTTACAATAAAATTAGTTATCTCGTCTGGCCCACCTCTCTCCCATGGCATTCTTTTGTGTATTTGTTTTTCGTCTACTCCTCCCGATGAAGACTGGCGAGACAAACAAATGGCCTTCACATACCGCCCTTTTCACGTACCAGTCGCAAAGTCTCGAGGTAACGGTGAAATGTCACCAGGCTTTTTTTTTCATCTGCCGTAATCACGACGCCGTAATTGACCACCACAAGGGACCGATCTGCCTCGGAGAAGATTGTTTGTGCAAGGTCTATTTTGGTCATTCTTTCCGCATCGGAGGTCAGAGCAATAGGGCAGTGGTAGATTCCCAAGAGACTAGGCAAGCGCAAAAAAGAAGAGGGGGGGGGATGCGCTTAACAAGAAACAGAGAAACAAAAGAAGCATCAGCGTGTGACCCTGGTCTTCACGTTATTAACCGTATTCTTCTGATCTTCCATTGTCCTCGATCGCTCAGTTTTGAGAAAACACCACCATCTAACGTTTGTTGCTTTTTTTTGTCCTGTTTTCCAACTTTCAGCTTCGCTTCTTTTCTCTAACCTATCTTTGCATTCTTTCCTTGATATTTTTATTTCGAAACGTCCTAGCGTACATCTCTCTCGTATCTCTTCGTCGTTTATTTTCATTTCTTTATTTTTCATCTTCTGGCACACTTTTAGTCTTCGCCACGTGTTTCACAAATGCCATCGTTCTAAACTTATTTCCAATTCACGTGGCCTATTTTTGGTCCCGCTATTCACTTCAAATTCGTACATAATCCCTCCATGTCTTCTTCCTATATCGAACACCTTCTTGTTTAATATTTGAATCTGATCGATCGTTCTAGCTCGCAGCCGTAATAGCGTATACTCTATAAAATAATCTGAGCGTATGAGTATAATAAAACAGCGCGAAGTGAAAATGAGCAATGAATAATTCCAAAGGAGGGCTCAGTGCTCGTCTCCAAGCTCGTTGATTTAGCCCGGGGCGGATGAAAATAAAGCTGACGAGAAAAAAGAAAAAAAAAGAATTAAAGCGGCAAACGTAGAGAAAGTGAATGTGTGCTGGATTCTGATAAGAAGGCGGATGGTCGGTCTGCTGGAGTTCCCTTGCGTAAAGCTAAATTTCAAAGGGATCTTATATATGGCCATAATCAGTCACTACCTAGGGAAGTGTGGGGATTAATTGAACTCCTTGCTCCTCTAACAGCGAGAACATTGGCGGCAGTGATTGTGTAAGATCAACTGAAAGCCTGGCTCTTGAATGGCAAAGGAGATCTATAGCAGGAAAGAACCATAAAATACCTTTATTCTTTCTTAACGCAATGTGTTGGTTTTAGGTTGTTGGCTACCTCACATATAAAAAACACAAAAAATAACATTAGTTACTTTCTAGTAGCCGTGAAATTACTTCAAGGAAGAGTAAATGTGGTTATCGGGAAAGTTAGATATAGCATCACTCACAATTCAGGTGTACATTGGTCACTGAACATTTTCAGCTATCCTTGAAAATGTTCAGTAACCATGGATGCTCAAGCATCGACATACATAAGTTTGTACTTACGCTTGTTTGTGTATCCGAGTTCAGTTACGGCATGGCAGCTTTAGCCATATTTTGCACGCCCTAACCATATGCTACATAAAGGAAACAATCAAATTTATCTTTGAAAATAAAATTTGCTCATGCGAATTCTGAGTGCAGATTCGTGTTTATGCAATGCTAAAAGCGTTTGCAGTATTGGCTATGCGCAGTTGCAGCACTTGAACCCTTGTTACATGTTGCCACGAAAACTACCAGCAATCAAGTGTTACGCACACCACTCTGTGCGTTGAAGCCGTCGTGAACCGAGAGAAGTGAGTACAGCTTCATTGCGACAAACGAAGCCTGCAGCAGTGTACGTTCCAGCCCTGCATGCGCATGAGGCGCTATGACGGAGGAAGAATATTACTATTTTCTCCGTGACCGCTACCAAGGGAAAAGCGTGCCTGACAAGGAAGAAGGTGAGCTTAGATATTTAGAGACTTCACGTTCACTCTGTTTCGTCCCCGTTTGCTCTGTCGGTTACGCCATCGGTAACTATGCCAACGGCGACGCCACTCAATGCAAGAATGGGAGCCTATGAGCTGCCCTTTAAAAATATGCTTGAACTGCGAAGTTAATCTTTGCCGGTAATACTGAACCTTATCAGGTAGAAGCTCTTTCACAAAACTGAAAATTTTCTTGCGCATTCGCCTAAGACAAATAGAAGACGAAAGCCGTATGGTGTAACAATTTTATCAGCATTATCAGCATCGTGAAGATTATCAACAGCACTACCCCAACTGCTACCATAAATACCGACACTTTAAAGGTCGCGTCGTTCACACTGATCATTTAGTTCTTTGCAACCATTGGGACTTTTCGTGAACCGATGACGCTGTGGATTTCGATTATGACAGCGACAACGACGTTGAATATTTAACGACAAATGCACTCATTCAAACGTGCGTGAACGTTGCCGCACAGCTATGCACCAATTTGCCTGTAAAGAGTGCACCACTGCCTATAGAGCCTTCATGTGGCGAAACAAACTCGATCACTTCTTTGGCTTAGTTTCATGAGGAAGATATATATCAGAAAAATGCAGACACTTTCACTGGAACAGAAGCTTTTGATTTGCTATTCTCCAATGGCATGATATAAGAGCTGGAAAATGAGAGGAAAAGAACTCACTGACTTGAAGAGTGCATAATGAAAAGGGTGTGAGACAGGGCTTACATTTCAGTAATTTATAAGCTACGCTAAGGGATCAATACAGAAAAGCGTCATAAAATCCTTACATAAATTGCAGTGGTGCGTTGTTCAAATAAAGCAGAACTCCCAAATGTGCTATGGCTGTCCATGTTATATATAAAAAGTCATAGTTCATACCCAAACTTCCTAACCCTGAAGTAGTGGTTATTTTGCAGCTCAAATATCAAGCCTTTCCAGGAATGCCTCATATAGTCTGCAATATGGTGGACTGAATGTTTATAAGATCCCGTTCAGTATTATTTTTCGCGACAAAGATTCTGTGCACTGCCAAGCCATTGTGTGTTTCAGCTTCTGTAAAAGCAAAACATCTCGACGAAGTGAGGGTTGTGTGCCAGATATTGTAA
This sequence comes from Rhipicephalus microplus, assembly GCF_043290135.1. NCBI lineage: Eukaryota > Metazoa > Arthropoda > Arachnida > Ixodida > Ixodidae > Rhipicephalus > Rhipicephalus microplus. The sequence continues at coordinate 173,794,357 of NC_134700.1, read as the reverse complement.
TCGAGTTATTTCAAACACGGTTTTTAAGAAAGTTAGAATTCGTCATTCACACCCTTGCAGCACAAACGCACAAAAAAATTTGTATGAATTTTTCAAAAGGAAGAAAGTCACAGCTTTGCCGCAAAGGTGAAGCAATGAACGCGCTATCAACAAATCGGAAAGCCACGCGAAGAGGGGCAAGCAAATCAAAACGCGCCCCGCGTTTCTCAAGCACAAATGACGCACCAAACGTAGTCACATGTACAGATGGGCGCGAAAAATTCTCTCATTTGTTACTTCGCTGTGTCTAAAAAGTGCACCCTTTTGACAAATGGAAATTGTGCAACGAGTGCAGTGACTTTTGTGCGCCTGGTAACTACCACGGAAGCCCAAGACGTACGGTTGTCGCCACCGCGATATAAACAAGCGCAAGCGTGAGCGTCCCCTCTCCGCGGGGCAAATTACGCGTGGGAGATAAGAGCGCACGCCACCGCGTCGTGACGATCAGGCGCCACGCGCTCATTGCCGTAGCAAGCGCTAAGCGCAATGCTGAAACCACGATAGTTCCCCCGAGATGGCCGTAGCAAGCGCTAAGTGGTAAATATAAATAGCTTGCTATTTGAATGCTGAATGGGGTGCTCCTTCGTGGCTGATGTCTCGTGCTCACAATTCAGCGGTCAAACGTTTGATTGCGCACGTCGGAGTATTTTTCTGTATTATTTCTTTCTTGCTTTTTCGTTTATATAGATACATATACATATAGAGTGATCAATGGTGATGGCCCTGGCAAAAAGCCAGTTGAGACTCTCCATATATGCGATTGATTGATATGTGAGGCTTAACGTCACAAAATCACCTTAAGATTATGAAAGGCGCCATAGTGGAGGGCTGCGAAAATTTCTACCACCCGAGGTTTTTAACTTGCAACCCAATCGAAGCACATGGGCCTACATTATTTTGGCCTCCATTGAAAATGCAGCCGTTGCATCCTGGATTCGATCCCGCGACCTGCGGGTCAGCCGCCCAGTACCTTAGCCACTAGACCACCACGGCAGGGCTGTCCTTATAAGTGCTATCGTAATAAAAAGCTTCCTAGGACACAAGAAATTTATCCAAGTCTGGGATTTGAAATCAGGATGAAATGTTTTTTTACAAAGCAAATAACCAGAAAGCTGGCCAATAGTCGCATGAGCCAAATAATTGACGTCTTGCAGTATCCGAATGGTGAAAAAAACGAACAAGTTGTACACGATTCGGCAACATACAGCAGAGACTGGTTCCTCTTACAATATTTCATACCATTAATTTGTCTGAGACACTAATTTAGTAATAATTTTTTACGCTGATGTCCACCTAAACCTCGCTGACCTAATTCCGTCATAGATATGGTGATAAAATGTACAAGAACTGATAATAAAAAAAACTATAAGACTATAAGAAAACGTTTCGTCACCAAGAATCGAACTTGCGATCCCTAAATACGCAGTGTACGGTGCTTAACGATTTGGTTATATGATGCACATTGCTCTGAAAACTAACAGTGAGCTGCTCATACACACCTTTTATCGCTGGTGGTACGCAGAGCTTGGCAGCATTTAAGCGTGTTCATTTGAGCACCAGCAAGATGACGCGAGGTGAGTTTACTAAATATATATATATATATATATATATATATATATATAATGCTTATCCGCTGGTGAAGACATCATGGGATGACAAAAGGAGTTTCTGTGAGATTTTTCGCTAGCCAAGCAGCGTCGCCACCGCATAGCTGCAAATAAGAGAAATACCCATAAGCCACCAAGCAAAAGTACGGGATTGCAGTTCTGTAAGCCTGGAATGTAAGCATTTTCTAGATTGTTCTAGTAAAACATCGTCTTTCGACACATCTCAGCCTGCAATGCTGTGATTTAGCAAAATACTTTTGTTACAAATATGCGTATTTAATGCAACACCGCAAGAAAAAAAAAAAGTCGTGCAACCATTTGTGCCAGCATTCGAGAAAAAGAGTTACAACCGACAGAGTGTTTAATCTTTGTTTGTAGAAAATTAAATTCCAAGTGCAAGAAAGCGATGTAAGAAATCCTTCAAAAGCCAACAAGAACATCTGTACACATTTGCTCTAAGCGAACGGCACTAACCTAAATTTTAGCTCTTTTTTTCATCCGTTGCCCTTTCTACGTGCCTTAGGATTGGCGCCTTAACCAAAATGCGCCTTACTATTTCGTCATTCTCACATTCTAAAATTCTAATCCATTCATCCTACACTTTTTCTTCATTTTACGATGCTTCAGACGCAGTACTGCTTTCGACATTTTTTTTCAAGGTATTAAAAAGCACATTAAACGTTTTTGTGATTTTGCTAACAGAACGGTCTTCAGCATCACTGTTTCTGTTTGCATTGTTCTCCGTTTTTCATTTCATAATTTTCTGCTGTTGTCCAATGCAATACTAGCTTGAACGTTGCTGACGCTTTTATCACTGCCTAAGTACTATTTCTCTGTATGGAGTGAAGTTCAGGCACCTCATCGTTTAGCGGATATATCACTTAGTCAAAGTAACACCTAAACTAACATACCTAGCATCGTGCTATGCCTACACAATACAGGAACTTGACCTTTTATTGGACATGTCTTTTCTATTTCAATAGCCCTAAATAACGTACTTAACTTCCCACAACACGTATAATATTATGCGATGACCCAAAACTGGTCTTCTATTTTTAATTTTGTGGCTCTACACATCTAAAATGTTAATTTTGTATTTCTTTCGAACACAGAACACCGCACACTTGTTCTAATTAAAAGTGACAAAGCTGATGTCACATAGACCTCATCCGATTGGTCGCAAATTTAGGTTCGCATCTATCTATCTATCTATCTATCTATCTATCTAACTATCTATCTATCTATCTATCTATCTATCTATCTATATATCTATCTATCTATCTATCTATCTATCTATCTATCTATCTATCTATCTATCTATCTGTCTGTCATCGATTGTACGACAACCACCGCACATATATTTGGTCCAGCCGTTGGAAACGAATTTATAACAAGCGGAGTTTTTTATCGCAGCTAGTATGAAAAAAGAAAAAAAAACAATCTGACACTGACAACACAAAAACACATAAGTATGAGTGGTTTTCCAACAATTTACTCCAGATGTCCTCCTATCTCGTGCTTTTCCGCAGTAATTTCTTGCAATAGTAATGTAGAACACAAAAGGCGGCCTCCGGCATACACTAATAGTATAGGGGACTTCAGAATTATCATTTTTTTTATTTTTCTGAAATATTCACTTGGGTGTCAAACGAAACGGCCGACCTGGATGGATGTATGGATCGTTTGTAATTAGACGATGACCTGTGAGCCGGGAAGCCCAGTTCTGCCTTAGCCTTGTCTACCTGAACCATGTTTTTTTTGTTTTTTTTACATATACGTATAACCTATGAAGCCTTAGCTTTTAATAGGTTAAGTAATCTTGCTTTTCGGACTACTTGTCTATTTTTGTCCATGCTCCACTATTTTGAGCCACAAGCCCTCCTACCATCTTTGATTCATTTCTCTCATGGTCAAGTTTATTTCACCAGTACTATCCATAAGGCTAGAGCTTATATGAACTATTGCGTTACAATATTTGATGCCCTCAAACAAACAGTTTGCTTCGCCTGGTAACAATTCGAATAGCCCCGGCACATGTGAAGGTAGGCTCAACGCAATCTGCTTTGTATGAAGAGAATTGACGTGTTGAATCTAGAGTGTATATTCTTTTTGTCACTAATATGAATATCTATGTAAAATTTTCTCAAGTTAATCTGCTTCTCGATCATTACAGAAACACTAGAGGTGCACATTCAAGTGCTAAAACTCAACGAGAGTGAAACTATGGGTTTGGAACTCTCGCAGCTGGCTTCCATACGCGTCTACGGCGTGGTAGCGACAATTGGCTCAATGGCACACAAACGCCATCGTCGGGCTCAGTTCGCGCAACAAAGGCTTGGGTGCGATTTGTGCAAATTTTTATTGCTCTCTGTTGTTGTGCGTTTTGTTTCTATCTTCCGCCGAAGCCAGCATCAAATGGTGCTCTGTCTTTTCGCTTCGTTTTCTCTTCCTAACGCATACAGCTTGTGTCGATTTTCGTTTCTAATACTTTTTCTTTCCGCACCAGCCAAGTTATTTCTTCTCTCTCTTTTTCTTTCATTTTTCATTATTTCCTTCTTCCTTCCTTTCTTTCTTTTTTTCATTCGTTCTTCCTCAACGTGAGACTACAAATAGAAATATGAGCCAGGGGCCGTAGTAAAATACACGACGGTATCAAGGTTCATGCATATTTGAAGCAGAGTATACCCAGGTGGCGTGCGGAAGCCTTGAGTTCTCCGAAAAGACTTACGCGCGCTCCCTTTGACAAGAGTAAAGAAAAGAGAGAGACGAAAAAAACAAAGAGAGCGTTGAATAAATTAGAGAAGAAAAACTTGGGGGGGGGAGGGGGGAGTGGCACTTGCTGACAATGGTGAGTTCCCAAAAGAGGCCGTAGGACTAGTAGCCGCTGTACTCGGAAAAGCGAGTGATTCCCGTCTGCAGTGATAACGACAGCTTGCCTTTTCGGCCCTTCTTGAAAGGAATGAGTCTGGTAGAAGAGGAGACTGGTGGAAAAGCAATGTTGCCGAAAAACCGTCTGGAAATGAAAAAAATGTGAATTTTGACGTGATGTATATGTTCTTCGCCGCATATTTGCCGGGTCATCTCTCGGTAGCATGCATTTATATTATTTTGAAACAATGCTTTACATTGCAGCTCCCTCAGTAGCTTTTTTTGTGTGTATGTTTTCAAACGAGAATTTGATAACGCCGAGCTGAGCCCTCTCTTGCGTCCTCTTTCCGCGTAGCTTTTCCCCAATAGCTTTTGAAGTGTAGCCAAATTTCATGTGAGTGATATTGGAGTGTAGGCTGCAATATTTAGTAACAAAAAGCTTGGTATAGTTTCGCACACGTTTAAGGCCATTCATGAGATAGGCCTGATTAGGTGACCAAACTGATGAGGCGAATAAAAGTTGAGAATGAACAAAGCTAAGTTATGCAAGTGGTTTGGTCAATGTTAGAGCACCGTGAAGGTTGCGGTTAAAATAGCCAAGAATGCGGGATGCCTGCGATAAATTTTTGTCAATAAACGTAAGCCATGAGAGTGAGGGTGAAAGATGCACACCATGGTCATTTTACGATGATGTGCATCTCACATGATAGTTATCAAGAGCGTAATGAAACCGCTGGTGAAGGTCATTAGCTTGTATTTATCAGTACTAGACGTCATTTGGCAGTGTGAGCACCAACTAGTTATAAGATCTAGGTCTTCCTGAATAGCGAGGTGATCTGATGATTAAATATTTTTGCGATAGATGATGCAATCGTCTCAGAGGAGATATGGGATGACAGGTCATTGATGTAAATTAAAAATAACAAAGAACACATAGCACACCATATATAGCTTCAAAGTACACTAGTTGACAAGCTCTCTTAGCGCCCACAGCAGGAAGTTCTCACGTTTTCAATAAGACAGGGTCGTTTTTTCGACGATTAAAAATCACAGAGGCAAAAATTCCAAAATTTCTAAAAAGGACAAGTTCTAGTAGCTGTACTTCACCTAATAAATACATCATTGTTAACGTCAGGGCTTTTGATTTTGTTCCCATGACAAAAATAAAGTTTACACAATGAAACCCTATGAAAGTACTTGAAATCACAACTTGATTTTCGCGACAAACAAAGGCCATATAACAAAACTAGATAGAAACTTGCAAATCTCCCATAGATATAGGTAGTACAAAGACTAGCCTTTCATTGGAGCCCACAACCTTGTTTATGCGGGACCAAAACACGTTTCAAAATAGTTTTTTTTTTACACAATAGTTGCGTTGACTCGCCTAGTGGAAATTAATATCACTGATAACTCTAATCTCATCACCACACGACAGGCTAGCGTTATGGCCGAGTTGATTGAGCGACTAAGCTGGTAGCTCACTCCTGGTCAGTTTGACGCGGCGGGGCTTCTAGTCCGAAGTAAACTTTTTCTACTTTTTCTTTTTGTTTTTACAGAGTTTCTGTCCGTGGTCATGGTGCCCGGCAGCCGTTTCAGAGAACAGTGGTTTAATTGTGACCACGGCTCTAGCATTTCGAGATAGTAGAGAGTCTTGGAGCACTTAGATATAGATGCTTGTATGTAGGTGTATATTTACGTGAAAATAATCCCAGATGGTTAAAATTTCAAGCACTCCATTCAGCCGCAACATAGAATGAGAGACGCCCGCTACGCACTAAGCACGTGGTGCAGCCTGTAGGCTATACTTTTTCCAGTCCAGCCCTCCTCTGCGGTGCGCCTCATTAAAATATCGTAGTTCTGGTATGTTATACTCCCGCAACTATTATCACTTGTGCATGATTGCTGAAGGATCAGTCGCTTGTTTTTTCACTAAAGCGTTGCACCCAGAATCTTTGCTGCAGTGCCTGTTTCGTTTCTGAAAATGGAGCAAGTAAGCTTTCATTGTTTTATTATTTCTTACTACGCTACGCAATATTTAAACAACACAGAAAGGGGAACCAGGTGATTATTTAGTGAACTGCTGCATCAGCAGTTAACTGAATATTTTTTAAGAATTCATTGAAAGCATGAAATAAGCTATTTTTATTATAATTAGGAGAATTTTTAATACCCACTACACTATTAGAGACTGACGAGCAATGACAGAACCAGCGCAAAACTTATGTTGCCGAATCGTCTTTTTTACGTGAGCAGCGTTCTCTACTTCAGCAAGCAGTGACGCTTTTCCCTTCCGAAACAGTCATCCTGGAGAATTACGGGCAGAACACCACGGCACAGGCCATAATAGTAAAGCTCTAGCAGTTCTGTATGCGCAATCTCATGCCTCAACATTGTTGATTACTACATTAGAAAAAAGCTCATGTGGCTCGACAACTAGCGCCAGTGCAGAGCCATATAACTCAGTCACAGGGATGCGACGCTGAAATATTTCGATAAATCTCGATAGTGCATTTTACGCTGCGCACCGGCAGTGGAGTCAGATCGGGCTCTCCGGCGACTTTTCAACGCTAACCAGCTTGGGAAACTGCCGTCCACTCACTCACATGCATACGCGTGGAAATAAGGTATTGCGCATAACGTGCTGGAGGCCTTCAGTCCTCATTGATAGAACAAAGGAGAGAGTCGAGTCGTAGTCAGCATAGCACTGTTTTGGGCGTATACGCCACACGGCCCCTGTCTTAGTAAGCTGTAGCGACGTTCATTGTCATGATATTACCAGATGTTTGGTGAGATATCGCTGTTGAATCATTCGTTTCATGATTGTAACTTGTGGTGGTCCGATGAAAGACCGTGAATGTCTCTATGTATGCTTATGACGTCAGACGAAAATATGCGTCCTTCGGTCACTGGGTGGCTCATCTATTGCGAGTGCTGTAGAATGACGTAGTGTCTGGTGTGAAATAAGAGGCAACATTGCTAGCTGTTGCAGATCGCGATGGTGAAGTCTCTGCTTAGCGTGTGATCGATGACAACAATTATATATCTTTTGGTCGAGCAGTGAGAAGCATACGAATTATGGTCGGTGTTGCTCAAAGGGCTGAGAGGGCATCTCGGAGCAGGAAAATGGCAAGAGGAATTTTTGGGCGCTGCGCGCCACGCAAAAGTTGTACCGGGGAACAACAGAGGCGTAGCCACAAATTTCTTGTGGGGGTGGGCACGGGGTTCAACCATACTTCATGTAAGTTTGTGCGTGCGTGCGTCTGCATGTGTGCGTGTATGCAGGGTGTTTTCAATATTGTTCAAAAATCGACAAAAGACGCTATTTCCTCGCTGTCTCCGCAGTTACTTTTTCTGTAGTGGCAGACATCTTAGAAGAGTTGAAGACAGCACTTGAAACAGTAGTTAGGAAACCTAAGTTAATTAAATTTTTGATTAGTGGAGGTAGGCAGTCAAGTCAAATCACAGAATGGAAGTCGTTGATGCAAAAAACCCATTGCCACTTTAGGATTCTGCAAAAGGGGCCTCTAGTAATAACCATAAAATAATGAACTTCTAAATTCTGCGGCGAAGCCGCAACCAACAACACGATGAGCGCAACAAGCAAACGACTACATTGACGTGACTGTTCAAAACAGCGGTTACTTGGGTGCAGTTTCCCTCCGTTCGTAAACGTATGCGCGTCATGCGTGCTGTAATTGCGAGCGCACCCAACAAACACACTCACACAACAAATTCGGTTGATGGTTGGTGTAACAACGCTCTCTCATTTCAGTTTCGCTCATTCGTGTTTTGGTTTCGGTTTTGGCCCTTAATTGGGGAGAATTTCATTTCACACTCATTACTAGAGGCTACTTTTCCAAAACTTGAAAGCGGCAATCGGTTCTTCGCATGAAACACTTCAATTCTCTTATTTTACTTAATGGCGTTACTCCTATAAATGAAAAGTTAATAAACCTAACTCTTATAATTACTGTTCTTAGCTATGTATTCAAAGCCATTAAGATGCCTGCCGCTACAAAAAAGTCAACTGTCATAACAGCGAGTAAATAGCGTCTTTTGCTGATTTTTTAAACACTACTGCACTCCTCGCTTGAAACACCGTGTAATACGCCAGCAAAATTGAAAAATTTCGGAGTGTCGAATAATGCCAACCCTTCCCCACCCCGGCTCCGCCACTGTTGGACGCAGCGGTACATTTTACGTTAGCAGAGCTGGAGAAAAGTACGTCTTCAGTCTTTCGGTATGTGACCGCATATGTCTTGACATAGATGACATGGATTAAGAGTAATTTTAGTCTCTCACAGAGGTAGTTGCGATGGTAACACAACTCAGTACCCTGGGGGACACCCGAGGTTACATCTGTTATAGAATATGAGAAGGAGATAGCAATTATATACTACTTACCGAATGAAAGAGAGTTACTGATCCAAATAAAGTAGAGGAGTCTTCGTTTAGATACGATAGTTGAAAAATTAGGTGAATAAAGTGAATATTATATATGTGAATTTCATTAGTTGGGTGTCACATGAAAACGTTTTATGAACCCATGTTGGTTCCCATAAAAAAAGTTCTTAGCTTCAGGGTGCTCAGCGATGTTAGATGCCATGACATGTTCGAGCAGTATACTCGGCGCGCTAGTTAGAAATATACAGCGACAACTACAAACGTCAGCTCTGTTGCCAGATTGGTACAGAGGTATTATTTTGCCAATTTTTTTCTTGATGCGGTATCTCGCCTTTTGACAGTGATAGATTGAAGATGTGGGCAAGTATGATGGCGATAGATGCAATAGTTTGTTTAAGAACTTCAGTATCAATACCATCGACGCCTGCGCGCGTCAATATTTTTATACTTTTAATGAGTGCTGAGATTCCCGCAGTAATGACGATTATGTTTGCATGTACCTGTAATCAACTTCTTCTGCAGATGGAATGTTAGAATGGTCTTTCTTAGTAAAAAACTTGCGAAATAATTATTAAACAAGGTGGCACAACGTTGGAATCCACATTTCTCCTGCACCCCCCCCCCCCTCCTATGAAATATCGTCTACGTTGTTAGTAGCGGGAATGAATTATTATAACTTTTTGGTTTCATTTTGATGAGTGATTGGAGGTCACAAGGCATAAACTTGTATTAAGCGTCATGAAGGGTGTGAGAGTAGGTTTTTTCTGCAGATCAATATTGTGCCGGAGCCTAAAGAGTGCCCCTGACCTTTGCCGCCTTGAGTAGATGTTAAATGCAAAGCATTTCAAAGTATTCAGAAGCGAACTTCGGGAACTTTGAGCGTATCTATCTATCTATCTATCTATCTATCTATCTATCTATCTATCTATCTATCTATCTATCTATCTATCTATGTTTACTACCCCTGGTGTAGGCACAAACAACACCAGGGGTAGTTTGTGCCTGTAAAGCGTGCTCTTTCGCATAAAGATGAATACTGGGGTGAAGCTTTCAAACAGCGTGGGAACCTATTGCTATTTGCCATCTAGCACTTTAAGAGTGTCTGTCTGTCTGTCTGTCTGTCTGTCTGTCTGTCTGTCTGTCTGTCTGTCTGTCTGTCTGCCTGTCTGTATATCTATCTATCTATCTATCTATCTATCTATCTATCTATCTATCTATCTATCTATCTATCTATCTATCTATCTATCTATCTATCTATCTATCTATCTATCTATCTATCTATCTATCTAGCTAGCTAGCTAGCTGGCTAGCTAGCTGCCTACGACTTTTAGCTCTCGTGGCCGTTTGGATAATGGTATCAATACCAAAATTGGTATGACATAACATGACTGTATGACAAACATAACTGAATAGTCATAACATGAAAACTATCACGTTATTGCGATGAATGTGATGATTTACATTTCATGGTCTTGCTGCTCTTGCGGTGGTTTCGTTCACATGACATGTTGCAAAACTCACAAGGTATGACATGACTGGATGGCTAACATAAATGACAGACCTTAACGTGCAAATCATGACATCCATGTCATGTAAGCAATGACTACTTGCCACGCTCATGATACACTCACGGCCATTTTGCCAGCTTTACATATACTCAATTTGGTGTTACAAGACGCGTGGATGACGAGGGTATACGACTGGTGCAAACATAATAATCATGAGATGTGTGTTGTGTGATGATTTAATTTGATATGCGGCGTTTAACGTCCGAAACCACTATATGATTATAAAAGACGCCGTAGTGGAAGGCTCTTGAACTTTCGGCCACCTGTGGTTCTATAAATCCCACCCGAATCTGACCAAACGGGCCTACAGCATTTTCGCCTTCATCGAAAATGCAGCTGCCACAGCCAAATTTCGATCCCGCGACCTGTGGGTCAGCAGCCATGTACCTTATTTACTACACCGCTGAAGGGCGATACGGGTCGTGTAAAAACATGACTACATGCCACGCTCATGATGCCCTCGCGGCCGTTTCGCTAGTTTCATATATACAAAATTTAGTATTACGAGATGTGAATGCATTATGAAGGTAAATGACACGTCCTAAATAATAATAATGATATGCGTGTCATGTAAACATGACTATATATACTATACTCATAGCACGCTCGCAGCCATTTCTCTAGCTGCACATATACCAAATTCAGTATCACGTGACGTAAATAGACGAATGAGGTGAATAGCATGTCCTAGCATGATAATCCTGGCATGAAAGTCACGTATGGCATAATTTACGTCCACATCATAACGTTGTGCTGATTATAATGTGACATATCAAACTTCTATTCATATCTATTCCCACTGTACGTGGGATCAGCCAGTATAGTTTTTGTTTGTTTTTCATAGCGTGCAGCGATCTGTAGAACCATGTTTTAGATACTATTACTCAAAGCGAGATACGTGGTATGTGAGCATGAGCCAACTCGGTTAGTTTATGTCCAAAGAAACACCAGTTTTCTGTGACTGAACGGAAGGATAATGATAGAAAGAAAGTATAACAAAAAATTTAAGGCCGTGGTTAATGGCTACACAAATCGCTTTACTGTAGTTGTAAATATGCTTTCGTACTACGTTTTGCGAACATGCAGATATCTCGAACGCAGCGGACAGAAGCAAGTCGTCACTAAACCGAAGGTTATAGGTTGAAGTTTTCGTGTTATCCAGAGTAAATGTAAATATGAGATCTAGATGTTGTCTTGACGTGTGACTTGATTTACAAGCGGCGCAAGTGCGAAGTCAAGAATTAAGTCAATAAAATCGCGATTAATTCATTTTGATCTGTGTTCTTTACTTTCTTTATTTGACGTTTATTTATTCTCTCATTATTCTCATTATCTATTTCTTTGTTCTTGCTCTTTCAAATTTCTGCCAATTTTTTTTCTCTCTCTCTCTTTCTTTTTTCCATCGAATGTTTTGTTAAACATTTTCATCTCTTTTTATATGCGATCCCACTGCGGTGGTCTAGTGGCTAAGGTACCCGGTTTCTGACCCGCAGGTTGCAGTATCGAATACAAGCTGCAGCGTCTGAATTTTTGATTGAGGCGAAAATGTTGTAGGCTCGTGTGCTCAGATTTGGGTGAACGTTAAAGCACCCAAGGTGGTAAAATTTTCTGGAGTCTTCTACTACGGCATCTCTCAAAATCATATGGTGGTTTTGAGACGTTAAACCCCACATGTAGTGTCTTTTTCATATATGGGATTTCACCTACGTTATGCCAAGTGGACTAGTTTTTTTTTGCAGATGAAGATAGGTGATCATAATCAACACACTCGAAGACGGCTCCTTGGTGTGAGTGAGCGCTCTTTATTCATTATCAAGGCACTCGGAGAACAAGAAGAAGAATACTTTTTCTTAGCGTGAGTGCACTCTCGCTGTCCTTGACGTGCCGGGCAAAGACATCAGCATGCTACAGCACAGGACAGCGTACAACAGTCTGACACTCTAAAGTGTTACGAACTTGAAAATTGTGTGTTGAAACCAAGAAGTGGAGAAATTCGAGAGTGTGAGAAGAGGATGAAAAATAGGCACATTGACAAAAAATTAACCTGCTCGAACCAGTTTGTTTGTTTATAGAAAGAAGTAATATCTTGATTCACATACTTTCGTTCGCTATTACTGCTTTTTGTCTTTGTTTATACGTGCGGCAGTATTATAACCCATATATTTTTCTAGGGATAATGCTAGACAATCTTCTCATTTAGATTTATTTATTTCCTCCTCCTTACTTAAAAAATGGCTTCTTCATTTAGTTTTTGAGAAAGAATTATGTATATCTAGTAGAGTATTTTTAATTAGTGAGTTTTGCATTGTTATGGTCAACTTACGACCACTGTGCTGACGCCTTGCACGTAAATAGTACAGAAAATTTCACAATTTATGCTTAACACTTACCAGCCTTAAAACTAGTTATGTCTTTGTTAAAGCCACAGTGCTGTCTTGTTCGATGCAGGTAGCGTGGTAACTAGTAATTGAAAACTCATAGTTACTTTCGTCAAAGATCCCGTCTGCGTACGCCTGCTTCTATAAATATACCGCCTTCAAAGTGTGTTTTGAAGCGAACAGCCATCCGTAACAAAATGTGAACGCGATAACAACGCAGGACCGCCGCTTCCACGCAAACCACGATCGGGAAACTCGAGGTAGTCGAGCGGTGAAACCTTTCCTCAGAAGCCAAGTGCCTAGAACATGCGCAGAAACCATTATTACCTATGAAGAATGTCCTTCGCGGAATACTCATAAGGCCTAGATAAACTTCTCCCACGCACCGCAGTTCCGAAGCAGCTATCGGACGGTATATACCGCAGTAAATAACCGAACACCACCGGCCAAGTCGTAGTTCAGTGCGCAATGGCGGAATGCCTGTTGCCCACGCGATAACAGCTAACCGATCATCACGTGCCACTACCGGGCCTCCTTAGCACAATGACTGGACCTAGAGATCTCTGGAATGGCGTGTTTAGGCAGTAAAGCTGCGGTGCTTTACCAATACAGAAAAAAATAAAGGAATACAGAAAAAAATAAAGGCAGCGAAGGAAAGGAGTGATGGCCGACTTTTCATATCTTCTACGTTGAAGTTTCTTTCTGTGCGATGTTAACGGAGCGATGATGCTTAAGAAAGCACGTTTGCGGAGTGCACTTTCAACTACACGCTTGGTTGCTGGATACGGAAATTTCTTTAATGACATGTTTCAAAACTACACCCAAAACATGATGACATTAGAATGAAGGGGCATATCGTTTATGTAACGCACGTACCTTAAGGCGAAGGGTTTGACAGCTGTTTACTAAGAAACGTATATTTTATTATAAGCATACAGTACCCACCACCACACAGAAAGCCAAGCAGAACTAAAGCTCTGACACTCAGGTTTCTTCAAGTCGGAGTGTACCTTAACATCGCGTTATTTCACAAGATGTATCTTAAAATACAGCGTAAAAATACATGTTCCTTCTGCAGTGGTATAGCTAATTTAAAACACATGCTCTGGCGGTGCCCTGCGTTACGCTGTGTGAAGCCATCACGCCTTCCTGAAGTGGGGCGGGGGTGCTATTGGCAGCTACGAACTCAAACAGCTATGGGCAGTTGAACGGGCCCGCGAAAAAGCAAATAGGCTTAATCTTTCTTTTACGACGTGAGAGCTGCCCGCAACGTGCTAAAGTACAATGCGAAGAACCTACAAAAGTTCATCTGTTCATACGCACCTAAGTACCCACAACATGTTTAAACATACCTAAAAATAAATGCCTCTTGAACACAGTAATTTGGTAGTCTCTCACTCTGTCAGCTCTAAAAACCTGTACCCCAAAGTCATGGGCATATTCTAGAGCCCGTGTCTTGAGATTTTAAGTTTTGCAAAGTTTTCTTGAATTTTTTTGAGCACACTTTTATGGATAATGTTCCTTCATAGGCCTGCATCGTGCCGTGGTGGTCCTCTGTTTTGTTTTGTTGCATTCGCTAAGACGTTTTCTTATATAATTTATTGAAAAGGAGTTGCTGGTGCAAACAAAAAAGCTATATTTTAAAAACACTATATAAGAGAAAAATTCTCCTATTGCATTGTAATTTAGCTTCTGCATAGTGTCGATAATACACTAATCTTTATTGGAGCTTAACATCGCTAAATATCAATATGCGTATGACGGACACAATGGTGAGGAGCTCAGGAAAGTTAGACCATCTAATGTTTATGAACGCACACCTAAATTACCAGAGATGGACTAGTTGCGTTTTCAATGGTGGCCCGCGGATAATAATCATAGCTACCAAACCGCTGTGGCAAAATTTATATGGCGTTCAAATGACTGCAAAGCTGTAGAGTGCATGAAAAATTCCGATGTCTGCTCAATTTGTATTACCAGCTGACTGCCAGAGCTATTATCCAGAGGACACCAGCTTGCCGTGTCGCCTCCATTTCGGATTCGCAATACTTGGAGTGATACCAAATGTTGTTTCTCGGAGCGTGCTTCAATTGCTTCTCAGCACACAAGCTTGTTTAGCGCATTCTGAAATCTAAGCTCTCGCACGCTGGAGCGATCGCACAGGTGTCTTCACATGAGTACTGTACATTTGGAAGGGAAGCGGCTAGACTGCTCTTGGTGTTTAGGGGGTGTGAACATAGCCTGCGGCTATTAGACTAGCGTGCTCACTAGAGGTGCAGAAGAGGTGCATTCATTAGTGTTAGAGGCGCTGAACTTAGCGCTCCACACTGGATGACCTATAGTCTAGTGGCTTGTCCACTGTGTCTACCCACTCTCCACGTAAAAATATTGTGTGAAGTTTAACTTTCCTAAACCATCATATAATCATAAGAGCCGCCGTAGAGGAGGACTTCGGAAACTTAGACAACTCAACATTCACTTGAATCTGAGCACAAGGGCCTACAGCATTCTTGCCTTCGTCGAAAATGCAGCCGCTGCAGTCACTGTGCGCATCGTCGTGCTCCTTTATTGTAAAAAAAACAAAAAATATATGGAACCCTACAACTTTTTAAGAGCCCCTAAACGGCCTATAAAAATACCAAAAAGAAGTGCGTTATTTTTTCTTGGCATTTACCGTCTTCGCGACCCTTATCGTGACGTCAGCTGATTCCTCACATGACGTCAGAATGAAATAACCTTTCGATTGGTCGATACACTAGTCCTATGAGAGATATATGTTTTTAAACGTCCTCTATCTTGCCTTTCGGCGCAGTTGCATGTCGATTCTTCTTTGTCTCGCAGGACTGTCACGCGTGATAAGCAAATTTCCCTTCGTTTTCTACGTTTGCGACTGCGCAAGGGGGCGACAGCAAGCGTATAGTAAAAAAGCGCGAAATAAACCCTTATTGCTAATTTTCCACGCGTTTTATGAAGAAAAATAAGTGGCGAGAAGGATAAGCACTCGTAGAAAGGAAGTAAAGGCGAGGAAAAAACTATTGCCAAACGATTGAACTCGGGGCGGTTTAGAGGCTTTTAAGAGTGAAATCAATAGCGATCTTAGGTGCCATTCACGTGATTTCTTTCTCGGCATAAGCCTGAATCTTGATATGAGAAGAACGCCTCTGCGCGTGGTATTGATCATTATGAACTAGCATAGGGCGTCTACTGCAATTTTGATTTCAAAGAATCCCTTACGCAATTCTACGGCAACAGGAAAGCCCACGTATGTGACATTTTGTGCATGCTGTGACTATGAATAAGCCACTCATAGCGTAATCGATAATTTGTGACACCATTTTGTGACTGCACATTACTGCACAGACGTAATACATCTCTTAATGCTAGATCTTGCCCGACATTACAAACTGTATTTTTTCCTAGCAGTTGCAGGCATTGCACGGCTCTGCAGTTGAATACTTGAGTGCCGCGCAAAATAACTGAAAATAATGCAACCTCAAACATATATTTTTAATAATTGAAATCGTTTGAATTTTCTCGCACGGACATCGCCGCCAAAGTCGATGGCGACTTTTCTTTGACACGGGCTCTTTGACGGCCATGCGCTGTAAGGCACCACGTTACTCGTACTGGTGCAAGAACCCACCTGTAAAGAGTGCACCTCTGGTAAAACAGTGTTAATGTGGTGAAGCAAGCTCAAAAGAAGATCTTTGGTTTAGAGCAACAAGAAGTAATGTGAGTTTGTGCTGGTCTATGAAGACACTGGGAAGTGCATGTAGCGCAGGATGCACAAAACAAGCTATACAAGACAAACTCAGTTCAAACTTCAATAGAAATGTATGCTTGCATTCTTCAGTTCTTTTCACATCCAAGTAACATTATGAATTGCTGCGGTTTGTTTTATTTTCTGAAAATACATATATCAGCAACCTGCAGTTGTCTTGACTGAAGTTCAAGTTTTTGATTTACTACGCTGCATTAGTAAGAAAATTCAGGATAGAAAAAGAGAAGAAAACTGCTGAACATAGATAAACAAGAGGTATGCGAGAGAAAAAGGGGGCATGCAAATAACGTTTTATCAGTGATTAATGTTCATAACTGCTGAGCTTTCAAACAAACGAGCATGCGTGCGTGCGTGCGTGCGTGCGTGCGTGCGTGTGTGTGTGTGTGTGTGTGTGTGTGTGTGTGCGCGCGTCTTGAGTTAACAGCCTGTGTCATGAAGGTCAAAGAAAGAGCATTTCGAGGGTAATGCTGAGACGTAAATGTCAGACATACGCTTTTGCTTTATGAACGACCGCCTTCTGCCAAGTCGGTCACCATTGTGAGGCTCCATTTAGACCCTAATACGACGCATCAAAATTTCACACACAAAAAATGTTTTTTTCTTCCATGCTGCATTACCATGCGTTTTGCTGAGACCTACGTTCCTCCCCGGGCCGTAATATTGCTCTCTTGCGACATGCAGTCCCCTTTCTTGGCTATGCAATTTCACTCTGAAGAACACGTTTGTTAGGAAGGAGAGAAATTTTATGCAACGCTGTCATAACTGATGCAATGCGTTCTCGTGAATGATGACTACTTTTCAACACACATTGCGTCAGCGTGTTGAGCGTGTTGAGAAATCCGTGCTCTACGAAATTTCTGCAAACTTGAAAGACGTCAAGCGTGTTGAGATTTTAACACCTAATTTAACCTAAATGACAGAGGGACAGCTCTCGTCACAGCGCGATGGTTCAGCCACCATTGTCCATAATTACTGCCCTCTACAAAAAAAAGCACACAACACCCCACTCACCATATTCGCGTTCACCACTACATCTTGCTAGCAACATGTGCCTTAAGTTTAGTCAAGCTCTTAAGTTTTTTATTTTTAATACCGCGTAGTAACAACGACCTTTCAAGCTCCCATTTTGTAATGTGTAAATAAAAGCAAGAAAATTGCTGTCGTGACGGCAATAAATTTTGGTTGTATCTTCATTTAAAGATTTCGCTCTTGATTGTGCGCGACTTGTCATTCTTACTGACACGCCACCGAGACACTGTTGATTTTGTCGACATACAGCGAAAGTATCTCAGCCTCGCAATATTTGAGCCAAGTGTCATAGTAATGCATTCATAACGTTTTGCTAGCTCATAAAACTATCGCGTGCAACCATCTGCACAGTGTGTTCGATGGACATATTTCTTTATAAGATGCAAGCACATCAACTTGATAACCTTATGACTTGCAAAACGTAAAAAATGCATAATGAACACACAGTGCATGATTGAGAACTTTGAACAAAAGAAAATTTTGGGCCAGGAAAAAATTCCAAAAAGAAAACTATCTGCATCTTACTTAGACAAAATAACTTTTTCTAAATAGAATGCTTTTATGATTACACCGTATATTCAACTAACTAAGAAAAGCAAACACGGGATTTTAAAAAATCCTAAATACGAAAGACCCAAAATATATCATCCAAAAGAAAACATAATGTGTTAAAGCAAAACAGCCCGACAGCCCATAAGTCTTAAAAATTTCGACAGGAGTTTAAATAAGTAAATGAAGTTCAAATGTATGTGTGCAACTGTCGAGCTTAAGAAGAAAAAAAGAGAAGAACAATACCGCATCGTATGATGAACGAAACATTACTATTTGCTTTATTGCCACATGGTAGCCTAGCTTTGAGTGAAAACTAAACATTATATTTAAAAGCCTCTGCGAGCTCGCGAAGCCTACAAACTTACGTGAACAGAGTTCGGTTCATGGGAGCATGCTGATGATGTCACAGTGCTGGCTTACAGAGGTCACGACTTTGGTTAGAGCACTTGTTTATTCTGAATGGGCCTCTGTGGGGGGGAGGGGTATGAATTCTCTCCACGTTATTTGCACTTCAGAAGTCAATTCAAGTCAACTAATTACAGAACAGAAAACAGACACTGACACACACACACACACGCACACACACACACACACACACACACACACGCACACACGCACGCACACACACACACACAAACACACGCACACGCACACATATGCACGCACGCACATGCACACACACACACACACGCACACACACACACGCACACGCACACACGCACACACACAATACCACGAAACCCGAAACCACCATATATCTGCGAGACGCCTTAGTGAAGAACTCCGGAAGTTGCCACTACGTGCACCTAAATCTGAGCACACAAGCCTCTTCGCGTCCATCGAAGTGCGGCATTTGTCCCCGAGACCAAAGAGTTAGCATCGGAGCACCATAACCACTACACCTGTGCGCTGCATCTCAATTTTTCTGTTATAAGGTACTTGAGCAGAGATCAGCCGTATAATATACCAGATTGGTTCTCTCTCAAGTTTTGTATATTGGTTTTGCATTATGATGCAGCATTTGTCAAAAAAATAAATGTGCTTCATCCCTCCGTTATTGAAATTAGTGCAATGTTTTCCTTACATTGACAAACAAAGAACTTGTAGTGACGCTTGGCAGCCATAGCACAATTTAACGTAGATCCCATATTGATGCTTGATGTTACGTGCATCTCTATCCCAGCGACTAATGTTCAATTTCAAACGAACTGCGAAAGCAGACAGACAGACGTTGTTGCTGCGATAACACAATGCATATATTTTTTTCTGAAGCCATTTAGGTAGGTGCAAACCGGAAGAGGCGCAATCATCTCGTCCTTGATGCGTCATCGCCGTGTTTTTCTCGCTGGATTCTTCTGGCACGTACAGTGCGCTACAAAACCATTTATTGTAGCTGTAGCAGCTAACGGGGAAAGCGTTATCAGAAAAGGTTGTACGACAGCCAAAAACATTACTGGTTGAGCGCAAAACTTCGCTGGGGTCACCATCTCGTGATATGGTAAATACACTGAAAACCACGGCCACATGGAATGGAAACGCAACGCTCATCGTGTCGGCCCGGTAGCCCACCCTTGATTTTTCTGGTGAAGTGCATAAGTGGAAAACGCGGAGTTACGGCCATGCGAAGTAAACGCATGTCGCAGACCTATTTTTGGCACGGATGCTTGCTATGAATGAGGTCGACGCTGTTCAGGAGGTTTAGGACTAAATTAGTTCTGTATTTGCAAACGCGTCCAAAGGGGCGCACTCATAGCAGCAACGTGTTGCAGGATGTAATCGGACCGGCCACAATCACGTTCCGTGATTTCCATTTACCACTCCTAGAGGACGGCGCCACCCCACCAACCAAAAACAGTCCGAGAGGAAACTGTGAGATATAAATGGCGCATTTGCGAATTCTCCAGGATGAATGACGATGGCGCACGGATTTTTGCTTGCTGCAATAAAGAAAGAAAAGTTCCCAGCACAGTGAATGGCCTGTCCGGCATGTGTTCCAGTTGACCGGGAGGTCGTGCGTTCGAATTCCACTGACAGAACATTTTTCTTCGTCATTTGATCTTGTAGATTTCTTCGACATCATTTTCGTGGTGTAAACACGCTACAGAAGTCTTGGTGGACCCAAGCAGAAAAACGTTTTGTGTTAAAAACTGCATCCTGCAAGGCGATACGAAACGGCCGACAATACTATGCATGCTGCATTTTTGCACTACAAAACAAATAACCTCTTCAATGCTGCACTACACGCGAGTTATCTTGAGCCTGACAACTTCTCCACTTTACAAGTTAAGAATTTGGGCAACTTTAGTGTGTGAAGGGGATAAATTTAGTTTTTTTTGTGAGACATTAAGCAATATTTAGCACACAGTGACACATAGAGAAGAAGGTAGGTCACAACACACGCATCAGCGCACGTGTTGTTTCTATTCTCGTCCATTCGTCACTTTCCGCTAAATATTTCTTAATGTATCAGCAGCTCAACAACTCTAGCTTAAAACGCATTACAAGCCAATTCATGGCGTGTAATTTGTTTCAGGCTAAAGTCATTACGTAAACCTAAGACACTTGATGAATTCGAAGCAAACAGTGAGTAATGGAACGCAGGGTGTGACGGCAGTTAAACGAGAAGGGATGAGGGGAAAAGCACGTGTGCTTGTTATACGAAACACTCATAGCAGTTAGTCCGAGAGAAACCGGTCGGGTGGGGCAGTTCCCAAGCAAACACACGCGAGCTGATTGCCGGAACACCTTAGAAAGGGTGAAGAAAATTAGGCCAACGGTGTCCTCTCCTGGCGCACTGTGTTTGTTTATATTTCATGAGAGACGCGAAGAACACGAAGTTTGAATTAAAAACAAGTGTTAATGACACGCGACTTCTCGGAGCCATGGTCGATACCTAATTTCCCCGTTGGCGTGACACAGCGCCGCAAGCTGAAAATACAGCACGTGCAGCATGTCGAGCCTGCCTATCACCTAGGCGCATATGAATGCAATCAATGTAAACTTCACTTCATGCAAGTTAATGAGGATATTTTCATGATATACGTCATTTGCATAAGCTATTCGTGCAAAACGTTTCTCTGCTAACGGGAAAAAAAAGTCACAACGGAGCATGTATATGGACGTGGTTGATTTTGAAAACCGCTGAATAATTACGAGGGAAGTATCGCTCTCTCCTGCAGTTGCGGGAATTCGGGTCTGTATAGGCAAATCGGCGTACTACTTCGAAAGTGTTCGTCGAATAATGGTTTACCAAGTCATGATAATGCGCGTATCACAAGTGCGGCAAGTTCGCAAATGCAGAATAAGCGGAAGAAATGCGGCCTTGTTTGTAAGACAATAGGTAATACTTAGCACAATGGCACACAGAGAGTATCAAGGAAGGACGCAACATGTGCGCTGATTTTCAACAAAATATAAAACATTCGCGAAACGGAAGTTTTGTGAGCATAACTTTTACTGTGCCAGACGAAAGAATATTCTTCGAGCTTAACTACAATCCGTTCACCCAATTATCGTAATGTAGTTCACTCGAATCGATTCTTAACATGCAGCGTAAAAATGGTACGCAATTAGTGTATTTTATCATAACTACTACAGGAAATTTACTACAGTCTCTGAAAAGTACTCATGCATTGTCTCTTACGGTCTATCACTCAGAAAAGAAGAAATGGACAAAAGGAAAAAACAGGGAGGATAACCTGGTAGAGGAACCGGTTGCAATCGTGTACAGAGGCAGAAAAATATTAGTCAAAACAATATATATATATATATATATATATATATATATATATATATATATATATATATATATATTAAAGAATACACATGCACAGTCTTGTTCTGCGACGTAGCCTTGTCTGTCGTGCACGATTCTTTCTTCCAAAATAGTCTGGTCGTTTAGTTGCTCGAGTGCAATGCGGGGCGACTGTCTCTGCGAGCAGTACTGCAGGCATACGCACAATTGATTGAGGTTCATCATAGGCACTTTTCTGACCTGCGATATCCGACCGGTAGCATAGCTTATTGGCCATCCGCATAATGACACGCATGCAGATCTATGATGTTCCGGCTTCACAGGTTTCCCAATCAGGCATATTCTACAAATTGCTATTATTGTGTTCGAGGTGTATTGCAACAGTTTGTCATGTACCATGCACCTATTTGCTATGTATACAATCGAAGCACTAATTCAAGGATGAAGAAACCACATGTGCATTTGGCAAACACTTGACTGCATGTGATGCCATTTTATTTTCATGACCAAGTTCTTTAAGCATCCCCCTATTGACTACAGTTACTGCGTCAACATCTTTAGTACCTGCACTAAAAGGCGACAGATGTCCTAATACGTTAAGCCAGACACACTGCACCAGCTTTGCTCTCACTATCACGCAAAAAAAAGGAACGGCTGTTCAATACTGATAAATACATCGCAAAATTTTCAGTACTTCGTAAAAATATTGCAAATGCATCGTGATCGCGTTGCAGCGATATAAAGCTTTGTCAAAATATTGTTAGTCCCTCCAGATAGTTTCACTCGCACCTAATTGTTTTGCACTTAACAAAGTTAGGCCATTAAGTACTAGAAAAGGAGACATTATTCCATTTCATGTAATATTTTGGCATTGTTATGTTATCCGTCATTACTCTAGACGCTAAACTGCCGTCGTGTTGTCGCATGAGCACGTTAGCATTCTTACTGTCATTAGGCTCTGTGCAGACTACGTGGTACTAAATATCCGAATAAGCAATTTGTTCACATCATCATGGGCTGTAGAGCGAAAGAGTGCAATGGGTACCAAGGTCGTCTTCATCGATTTGAAGTGTGCAAGTTTTAGTCAATGTTTCATTAGGCCCCGATTCTTGGTCAAGATTTCTTGATAGGCTGCATTTCGCAATTATACATTTGTGTTTTCTTTCTTTTTTTTGTGCCTCGATGTTCAGCTATACATCCCCAAGCGCCATTTCAGCTGAGCGTCTTTTATTGAAGTGAAGTGAGTCGGCCCCGCTCTCTCACTCTCGTTACCACTAAATGCGTACTCGTCAGAACTTTTCATCTCAGGAAACATTTTTTTAAAGTGAAGCTGCAAGAAGACCCAGCGAGCGAGATTTAACTTGATACAGCACTATTTCAAAGGACTAATGTTGTTTTCTTTGCGTAACAGATTGATTGACAAGGCTAAATGTAAAGGTTGATTTCATTGATATGTGAGGTTTAACGTCCCAAAACCACCATATGATTATGAGAGACGCCGTAGTGGAGGGTTCCAGAAATTTCGACCACCTGTGGTTCTTTACCGTGCACCCAAATATGAGCGCATGGGCCTACAACATTTTTGTCTCCATCGTAAATGCAGTTGCCGCAGCCGGGATTCGATCCCGCGATTTGCGGGTCAGCAGCCGAGTACCTTAGCCACTAGACCACCGCAGCGGGGCTGTAAAGGGCAAAACTTGCTAATATCTATTGAAGTTTTCCCAGAAATGATGCATTACATTATTGCGTAACATAATGAATAGCGAGAGAGATGAAAAGTGAAATAACTTTTATTAAAAAGAAAGAAAGAAAGAAATGAAGAAAGAAAGAAATAAAAAAGCTATTCATTTGAACAAGCTCACTTACGGTAAACTGGACCATCAGAAAAATTCATTTCTAGGTATTTACTGAACCGTACTGAGGTTGTATCTGTTGTAGGCGTGCTCTCAGGCTCAAAACTATCCATATAGGAGTACCACAAGGATCTATATTAAATTCTATCCTATCCTCATCTACATAAGTGATGTAGCCTTAATCGTACTGCTTCGGTGCCCATTAAGTGAAGGCGAGCTGTTTTGAGAACTTCATAGCAGCTTTGCCACCAGTATTTCACTGTCTTCTCTTTTCTAGCTTGCGAAACGTCCTCGGGCAACGAAAATGGCCTTGTTTTCGTGGCATTACAAAATGATGCTATCTTGGTGAGACGAACTTGTTTTTGAAATGAGTTCCAAGACCAGAGGCAGCACCTCTATGCAATGCGCCGGAAATCTCGTACAACATATATGTATTAGGAACTCGATGTCTACCGTTAAATACTTGTAAGCATTATTAGCTTATGAAGAACGCTATTGACCAAAATAGTCAATGCTATTCAATGAGCGTCTCGTGGGTGTTATTTAAAGTGTAGGCATTTCCGTGTGTTTTCCTCATCTTTATTTAAAGGGACTGTCACCATTAAAATGTACACTGGTTCCGCATGCATCTACGACGGTTCATGTTACTGAGACGGGAAGTTCTCAAACACCAAATGCATGTGTCCGAAGCATAGAAAAATGAGAGACAAGGGAGGCGCACACTCGTGCCAACTGGATAATCGTGTGTCATGAAAAAAAAGGTAAGCTCAGGGCTCTTCAAGTCAGTACCACGGACTTCGTGACAGAAGCACAGGACTAATGGTAACAGACGCGCGGAACGCAGAAGCACTGGACAAACACCAATGGTGAACAGCAACGGTCGCACATCAGCGTGTTGGTGAATACGTGTGTGCCCGACATGTCAATTGAGTGGTTCGGCAATGTTCAAACTTCGGAGTTCCAACTGGCTTAATGGTTGAAAAAAATTTGCTGATCCCTACATGATAGTTTAGATTTAGCGGCAGTGCTTTTTAAAATTTATTTCTTTTCTAGAGTGGTGCTGACTGATATCTAGAGATCTTCACCGGGATGGCCGGATTACGACTTTGCCGTGAGAACTCCGTTCCTGAGGGCTTTATTGAAGGTTTCAACTGTATACGGGCTTGCTTGGTTTTGTTACATCTCTCTGCGTCTACCTCCTCCCCCTTTGTTTCCTTTTCTCGTGCGTCATGAGTTTGAAATGGCGCAACAAAAGTAACTAAACACTGAGAATGAAGAAAATAAGAAGACAAGCGCTGGTTCCCGAAACAATCGTTATTCCCTCCAACACAATATTTTGTATCTCCGCGTGTGGAAGCACGGCATAAAAAAAAGAAGGAAAGAAAAAGGTCTCAATATTACCTAATAAAGAAAACTCCTTCTTACAGCACCCATTGCCCTCTCTCCGGGCAATGTAGGCAAGCGGAATGACCAAACGGCAAGTGAAAGAGGCCTGAGGCCTGTCTCACAGAGGTGGCGAGGACACCTTAACTGCAGACCCGTGGTAAGTTCGCAGAAAGCGGGTTTCTATTATGCTCGGCTTCGCATCCTCTAATGACATGCACAGCTGCTAAGTACTGTTTTGCTGCTCGTGCAACGCTCTTCTCTACCCATATATTGGCCTACACTGCAAGAACTCATTCGCATGATAAACTTTTACAAATCGGAGACGTTAGCTAGGTTATTCACGTCGCTCCCTACTTCATATGTCGAGCACTGTCTATAGTATACACAATGTTCACAAACCCACACGAATACAACGCACAGTCATTATTAATATCTTTGGTTTTGCTTGGCAAAACCACGCTAAGATTAAGAGGCGTGCTGCAGTGAAAGGCTCCGGAAATGTTGACTGTCGGGTGTTCTTCAAGGCGCGCCGGCATTCCACAGTTCACGGGCCTCCAGCATTTTGTTGCCGTTGAAGTGCAGCGGCCGGGATCGCACCCGCGACCTTCTGGCCAGCAGACGAGCACAACTCGTACAGTCGCGCACACAGATAGGCACGAAATAGTTATTCATGAACTTTCGTCAAAAGTCTGTAGCTGCAAAAACGCCAAACACGCTTTTGTGTTGCGCGTCGCATGGGCTCCGCTTTGCTGCAGGCCGAGGAAAGAACTATGAGTTATCAGTGTGATTTCGAGAACGCTTTTAGCACTGTACAACATTATCAGGAAAGCAGAGTTGAAACAGCAGCCTCTTTTCGGGTCTTCACCCTGAATAGACGATATCCATCCTTTCACTAACGTAAACATTATTTTCTTTTTCCTTTTTAAACTTGCATTCAGCTGTGTACACCACATTTCCCAATTTTGCGGGCACCCCTTCCCTTCTCTCGTTTCGGCGTAGCAATTTACGTGTAAAGGCTGGGCGCATGGCCGGTTACCGTAGCGTGGCCTATTAGCGCGAACCCACCTCTCTTGCAGCCAACCCTCAATTACTTCCATTAGCGTCCAACGCAATTACCGTTGAACCAGCCCACATGCGCCGCTACGCACAAGCAACGCCAGCGGCATCGTTTTTCTTTTTTGTGGTATGAACATCGGTTTGTGCTGCATGATCGCTCGCACAAAGCGGAGAGTGCGTCGTTGGCGGTTCTTTGTTGGCACCGCTCTGCGAACATATTTGCCAGTCGAGAGCGCGCCCGACGCCGCGACCGCATACGCGGGCCCGCGCAAACACCGTCGGAAGCGCGCGCAGCAGCAGAAGCTAACGCGTTGACGCGCGAATACCGTCGCATGTGGGAATGCGAGGGCAATTCGTGCGCTGTAGGGCTGGCGTGCCCGAGTCTGTGGGCGCGCGCTTGTTAGCGGCGTTTTGGTTTGAGGTCATTTTCAGTATATGTGCTGTTCTATTAACGGTCGCCGCACTTGATTGATTTTGCCACAGCTTCCCTTTGTAACTGCGTGACGCATGACTGCTTTTTATTCGAGGCTGTCCTAATGCGTAGAGAACAAAAAAAAAACGCAGGCTTAATGATGGGAGCTATGCAGAAACGATTAGCGTGTCTTCACGTGGAAGGAGCCTTCTATCGGCGACGAACTGGTAGGGGCAACATTCAAATCAAAAGTTCTTTTTTGGGTGTGTATTTGGCGTTTCTGTTTCCACCTGCATTTGTATATCTCTGTTTTCACTCTCAGTCAAGGCATTTGCCGACGCTAATGCGGTGAGACATTTAGATGGTAATGTTTCAGAGCAGCTTGTGGTTTCAGCGTTCGCTCATTTGCTTCACGATCTGAGCAAGCTTCCTATTATGGTACATCAAGGAACACTGTTGAATCAGGTGACCTCTTCAAATTTTACAGTTTTTTTTTGTCCTTAATTCTTTACAGGCTTCTTTTGATATATGCTTGAAAATTGGCGGCTAAAAGGTATATGTTATTTTTTTAATATACTCAGCGTAGGCTACAGCACATCAGTTACACGGGCTGATCATTGACTCTGAAAAAAAATTAGCGACAGCCATTTGCCGCTATCGCTCTATCAATGACGTCATACTCGTCAAGACGCAAATAAAAAAATCTTCCATGTGTGTTATAGATCAACGAGATGCATTTCATCACTAGCTTTACCACAATCTTCAACGTCATCGTATACCTACAAAAAAAACTAAGAAAAAAAGTTTGCAGACGCATTAATTTTTTGTTAAAACTTTCTAGTTTAACAATAGGCTTATTAGAGCTAGCGTGATTCCGAGTTAGCCAAGCCGTAAGCGCGTGGGGCCAGAGAGTTGGTGTCATTCTGCACCCCTGAGAAGAGCCATAGAAGCAGTTATTGTAAAAACGCTTATTCTAAGAAAAAACTGTCCTTCGGCTTTTTTAGTGTTACAGTGTCTCTTTGAAAGGTCATATACGTTGGAAATGAGCCCTCACTGAAAGGTAAACGCATGACTATTTTTTCCTACAGTATAATACAATCAAGTTTCAGAAAGACCAACTCCGATGATCGAGTGGCATTCTATCACCTCTCTGACTGAAAACACGGTCCCAATCATGCACTCGGCAATGTTCTGCGTAGGTGGAGTTACCGGTGATCTTGCTCATCACGTCACTATGGAATGGGTGCACATTGGTGCGCGCCTGCGTGCATCGACATTTTAGGACGAAATGCATTGGACTTTCGAAGTTGTTCTGGATTATAGGAGCTGAAATTCTTGCTCAGCCGGGCTGAATAACGCTGCGTGGCACACACTACCAGCTCTTGCACGCAGCTTGCCTGCTTTGTTGCAATGCATTACTTCGAGAGGATGATTTGATGATTGATTGATTTGTAGGGTTTAACGTCCCAAAACCACCATATGATTATGAAAGACGCCGTAGTGGAGGGCTCCGGAAATTTCGACCACCTCGGGTTCTTTAACGTGCACCCAAATCTGAGCACACGGGCCTACAACATTTCCGCCTCTATCGGAAATGCAGCCGCCGCAGCCGGGATTCGAACCCGCGACCTGTGGGTCAGCAGCCGAGTACCTTAGCCACTAGACCACCGCGGCGGGGCGACTTCGAGAGAAGCACGCGGATTTCTTCGCACCAGGGTAGGATCGCTGCGTGTAATCTTTTTCATCGTCATCATCATCATCATCATCATCATCATCAGCCTGACTAAATTTACTGAAGGACAAAGGCTTCTCCCATGTTCCACCAGTCAACTAGGTCTTGTGCTTGCTGCTACCTATTTACACCTGCAAACTTCTTAATCTCATCTGCCCACCTAACCTACTGTCTTCCCTTAACCCGCTTGCCTTTTCTGTGAATCCAGTTACTTACCCTTAATGACCAGCGGTTATCCTGTCTAAGCGCTACATGCCCGACCCATGTCCATTTCCTCTTCTTGATTTCAACTATGATATGCTTAACCCCCGTTTGTCCCCTAATCCACTCTGCTCTCTTCTTCTCTCTTAAGGGTACACCTACCACTTTTCTTTCCATCGCTCGCTGCGTTGACCTCAATTTAAGCTGAACCCTCTTTGTAAGTCTCCAGGTTTCTGCTCCCTAGCTAAGTACTGGCAAGATGCAGCTGTTATATACCTTCCTCTTGAGGGATAGTGGCAATCTACCTGTCATGATTTAGAGTGCTTGCCAAATGTGCTCCACTGCATTCTTATGCTTCTAGTTACTTCACACTCGTGGTTCGGCTCCGCGGTTATTACCTGCCCTAAGTAGACATAGTCTTTTACAACTCGAAGTGGACTAGTGCTTATCCCGAAGCGCTGCTCTCTTCCGTGGTTGTTGTACATTACTTTTATTTTCTGTAGTTTAATTTTAAGACCCACCTTTCTGCTCTCCTTGTCTAACTCCGTAATCTTGAGTTGCGATTCATCCCCTGAGTTACTCAGCAATGCAATGTCATCGGGGAAGCGCAGGTTACTAAGGTACTCTCCATCAACTCTTATTCCTAACTGTTCCCATTCTAGGCCTCTGAAAACCTTCTGTAAACACGCGGTAAATAGCATTGGAGAGATTGTATCCCCGTGCCTTACACCCTTCTTGATTGGTATTCTGTTGCTTTCATTATATTGTACTAAGGTAGCAGTTAATCTCCTGTATATTTCTTCCAGGATGTTTATATATGCTTCATCGACGCCCTGATTCCGCAGAATCTGCATGACTGCTGATATTCAAACGCCTTCTCGTAATCTATGAAGGCTATGTATAGGGGTTGGCTATTCTCTGAGCATTTCTCTATTATCCTATTTATAGTATGAATGTGGTCGACTGTTGAGTAGCCTGTTCGGAATCCTGCTTGTTCCCTTGGTTGATTGAATTCTAATGTTTTCTTTACTCTGTTAGCAATTACCTTTGTAAATAGCTTGTATACTACAGAGAACAAGCTGATCGGCCTGTAATTCTTCAAGTCCTTGTCATCTCATTTCTTATGTATTAAGGTGATGTATGCATTCTTCCAAGACTCTGGTACTCTTCCCGTAAGGAGACACCTCGTAAACAGGGTGGCTAGTATTTCTAACACAATCTGTCCGCCATCTTTCAGCAGATCTGATGTTACCTGATCCTCACCAGCCGCTTTGCCTCTTTGCATACTCTCCAAGACTTTTCTAACTTCTTCTGTCATTAATGGTGGGGTGTCATCTGGGTTACTGCTAGTTCTTATAGTAGTAAGGACGTGGTTGTCCCGGCCACTGTACAGATCTCTCTAAAACTGCTCCGTTATTTTAACTAAAGCATATATATTGGTAGTTATTTTGCCTTCTTTGTCTCTTAGTGCATACATCCGATTTTTGCCTATCTCAGGTTTCCTCTTCACTCCTTTGACGCTTCCTCCAGTTTTCAGAACGTTTTTTTTTAGCTATAGATAAACCTCATTTTGACATTTTTTTTTCGAACTCCCTTGCCTGCTCAAAGCATCCCCACACCTTATACACGCTCAAACGAGACTAACACCAACACACACGGTCAAGTGGTGGGAATCGCCACTGTCCAGCTTGGAGCTCGCTGACCTGCAAGTGCTGACTGACCATTTTTAACGAGTGGCTCCGGATTTCTTGGCTCTCGACTAAGGTTTGCACCGTAAGACTGCCTTAAGTTTTATGAAAGTTCTGTTTCTAGCTACACGTGCTTGCTCTGCGTATTGCTATAGGACAGGTCAGTTTGAGCATGAAGAAATGGTGCAACAGTGAAGAAAGAGAAAAACAAACAACACCATGAGCTAGGGCTTCTCCACTGTGGCAATTTTTCTTCATCCTCAAACTGGGCTGCACTATAGCAATGCAATAATATGCTGCACCAAATCACCCAATTCGCAGTGCCTGTCTCCACGGTACAAATTAACTAACGTCTGGAGCTTGACGCGGTTAAGCCATGATATAGTTACAAGGCGCACTGTAGGGGGGGATCGCGGAATAATTGTGACTGCATGGCCTTGTTTACCATGTGCCGAAATGTGCGTACACGTGGTTGTTCACAGTCTGCCCACATCTAAATGCTTCCGTCATGGCGAAAGAATTGAACTCGAGCCTTCGAGCATGGGGGCACCGGAGCTCTTAATTAGCTGTCGCGGCCTGTCATGTCGTCTGCGATTAAGCATGACCGGGCACTTAATCATGAAGTGGCTTGAACGACTGCCACACTCCTGCTCCCACTTCGAGTTTTAAGCCCTCCAGTGATCTCCATAATACTTACAGCGAAGTATGCTGGAATGTTTTCCTTAAATATACACGCACATTACTTCTTAATAGTTGTCACTCTGTTGGTCCTTAAGCTATTGTTGTTCAATTATTGTGCCTCCATTCGTTGCGAAATAGTATGTACGTATAAATGAAGTGAGATAACTTGTTTTCGCATTTGCTGTAGTCTATTCCTGCACTCTCTTTAACTTGTGAATCAAGCCCGCCTTCCCTTTTTGTACAAGTGCTGGGGCACGTGTTCCACGTATTAGTATGCCCTTGAAGCCTCGTTAACTCATTTTTTGCATTACGAATCACCTCGATCGGTGTGCCTTAATGCAACTGTCATCCAGCGAGGAGAATGACGTAGATTATCACTGCAGCACAGAGTTGTTTGGCCCGATACGGTTTATATAGGTCGTGTCTTGACTGCCATCTCTCTTGTTGTTCCTCCTTTCTTCCTTTCGGGTTTCTACTTGGTCACTTCATTATTTTATTTTTTAGTAGTAGTAGTAGTATAAGTAGTGCTACTAGGAGTTGTAGTAGTAGTAGTAGTGGTATAGTAGTATAGTAACAGTTTTTGTGAATATAAATAATTATTATATACTGCTGTCACAGTGGTAACTGGTGTCGTTGCATTTCTTAGTGCGAAAAGTTTATACGTATTCCTATATTTTATGCGAAATCCTGAAACGTTTATGCAAATTTCTGGTCACTGACCAAGCAGTAGAACAGGGGATCATATATTGTTGTCTTTTAGAATGCACCATGGTGCATTCTAAATGACAACGGTTAGGTTAGGTTAGGTTAGGAATGTTATGGTAGTCCACTACCAAAACATTCGGTAAACAATTATTTAAACTGGTTAGTTTGTGATTTTACTCTGCGTCTTTCTTCCATCGTCCTCCAGCTCATATTTTGGCTTTTTATTAGTGCTATCACTCAAGCGCAAATACTTTATGGCAAGTATATGCAACGATCCCGTAACACCACGTGTTATTAGTATGGGCTGTTTTTCATGACGTCTCGGTGCGTCTGCACGCGCCCTTCTAACATGAATTTCTCTTTTCGAAAACTTACGACACAAACAGAATAGAACCGCGCGGGCCAAGGGCATACGCTTCACGTAGTCATATATGCGTAGATTTTGAATATGAATCTGCACGCCCACACTTGCTCTGTACCACTCGGCGTTCAAGCAGTGGCGTTTACTTCTGCGTGGACTGGAATTGCCGTCCTCGAGTTACAGTACCATCTAAGCGCACAGTCGCAAGATAGATGCAACTTCGCTTAGGCACGCCATTATAGATTATCGGACGCGAAGAAGGAATCGCTAATTGACCTTGATTGGGTGGGCGTACGGTAGAGTGGCTCTATTTCGGAGTTCGGATCAATGAGGCGGCTGCATCTTGGCCATCGATAGGTGCTTCGCTCTTACATGAACAGCGATTACTGCCGCCCACTGAAAGACCATCATCAGGGAGGTGAAGAGGAAGGGGGAGTGGCAGCGTGCCTTTCGAGGGCGCAAGCTCGGCGAACCAGAACAGAAGACGACGACAAAGTGATGAAGCAAAAAAAAAAGGACAGGCTGAGTCGGGCCTACTGAGCAGTTCGCACAAGCAATCCAAACAAAACAAAAACCGACAACGCTAAAATAAGGCTTCAAAGAGGTGGCTTGAGAAAGCGAAAAATTGGTGCACATGCGCGAAGCTATAGGATGGCAAAAGTAAACAGAAAATTGGGACCCCTAAAAGCGGACGGGCGTAGCGACATCGAATCGACGCCCCATTTATCTGCAGTCGCTTGTGTCAAGGAGTTTTCGTTGGTAACTGGTGAACAATGGGTGTCCAGAGCATCAACGATTATGCGGAGAAATGAACCTGCTGCTACCGTTAAGATAAGCTCTAGCTTATACAGGAGGCCTTCTTTTTTTTGTTCGATATAGCATTTTCATGGACAGGGAATCGATAAGCTTGCGCATACTCACCCGCGAGTTTGACCGAGGAAACTAGCAGAGATTTTACAACTTGAAACTGCTGCCTTTAACGATGCAATGTTTTAAATAGAACGCGTAGGTGTGACTGTACAGTAGCAGAGTGGTAACTTCTACATTGGGCACTGCTTCGTGAAACTTAAGAGCCGTGTGTGCTGTGGCTGATTCGTGAATAAAGTTTAGGCAACCATGTGGAATAAATGCTAGAACAGTGGCTTGAAACCCTAGTCAAACGTTTTGTTTGTAATTACATTGAATCTATATGTTTGTTTTAGCTTAGTACAGAAATATGCGAAAAATATGCAAAAATACATCGATTCTATAGAGATTTTATGAAGAAACGATTCGAAATATTAGAACTTTCAATGAACCGGCCCAGAAAAAAAAAACCTAAAAAACAGCAGAATTTTTTAAATCATCTGTAACCTTCATTTTCTTTTTAGGTCAATAAACACATTGGATAGAACTTTGTCGGTTAATGCGTGCTTCGCTAGATCAGCATACCCCAGAAGCCCCATTTCGAAGACATAATGGCAAGCAACATATCTGTACGTCAAAACAGAAGCAAATGTGTGAAAGCAGGGCTGAAAACCCTTCATGAGACCTTCAGGCTCAAGTGCATAAAGATCATCTTGTTAGTGGTTTCCTAGCGTGAACCGACACTACAAGTTAGACGACAGGGTAAAGAGCTTTGTCCCGTCTTATCTCTAGTGGTGTTCTTTTGCGCTAAAAAAAAAACGCAGAACGCGTTCGAACACCAAATCGAAGAGCCTAGTTTACCAAGCCTTCATTTCCGTTCATAAGTGTGACTTTCACTTGACGCTAACGCATTGCGTTAGCTTGCTTATCTTTCGTTTTTTAGATTAAGAAACATGGTATTATACGGAATATTTCCAATTATATTAAATACAGCTAAAGCTGTTATGAGATCACAAGAGTTTGTTTTGGTCTTTTAGTGGTCCGCTGCCACCATCAATGTTTGACACCTCTGTCACGCAAAGTAATAAAGAACATCAGGGTCGCGTGGCATTTATATCTATGCCATTTGTGTGCCACTCCAATATACTACGAACAGCCATGCCTGTTCATGAGGTGGCTTCGCAAACATACCCTATACAGGCGTCATTTCAACCAAGAAATTACGCTAATATGTGTATTACATAGCGTGGTAGAAGAGTAGAATAACAAGGCACCACACAACGTGAATTGCGTACCGAGTCAGTCGTTTAAAGCTTCCAACTTATTACAAAAGCTGAGGTATATCTTCTTCATCACCATTTAGCGAACACAATGTATCACATAATCTAAAGAGTACACATAGTGTATCTCAGATGTGTAGAAAGGCCACTCGCTTCTCGACAAAATAAGATAGCATAGTGGTCACTTTCCTTCTCAAAAATTAGCAATATTTTTTTTCAGTTAGCAACTTTTGGCTATAGACTTCCAGTTGCCCCGGTAGAACTTAACAGGGCTCTTTGAAGGCTGGTCTGAAAAATTGACATTACGTTTGACTGATGTGTTATCGTTAGTTTATACCTCTGTGCACGTCTACAGACAGAGCTTACACGACTGTTTCAAACAGTATTGAAAAGAAGGAACAAAATAAACGAACTGTTAAGTGCGAGTTTATGAGATAAACATCGCCTTTATACCAGCAACGCGGTGCATAAAAGATGGCTACAACTGTGAGTAAAATGATGGTAATGGTTAAAATAATCCCCAATTGCCCTAAAGTATGTCGACGTATGGTCAAGACATCTCAGCATCTCTATAAGTTCAAGATATATATTTTGCTTGACGATGACTAACATTAGCTTTTGCTTATTTTAACACAAATGAATGAAAGCTTTTTTGTCGGCATTTTTTGGCGATGGCTGCCCCTTTTAACATATCTATTAAGCTTAAGAAACGCCTAAGAAAAAATGACTATCCTTCTTTGTTTTGTGTTGCCACATTATTCTACATCATTTGTTTACAGGAAGAAGCATTGTGCAGCCTAGGTCGGGGAGCTGACTCATCAAGTGGTGACTGAGTACGGGTGAGTAATATGTTGATCAGTTTAGGTTAGAGGGAGTTCGGTGGAACAAACAAACTACATTCATCAGCAGTTCGAAAGGTGGTCAACAGGGGTGTGTTTTAGCAGAGATGCCACACAGCTCTCTCATAGTAGAGCACCTAGTGCTCTAAATCGTTAACTACTTTTTCTAAACACGGAAAATTCCGGTGAGGGCGAGTCCGAGAAGATCTAAAACGTAAGAAGTATTTCTGAGTGTTTCTGACCGCGTACCCCTTTTTCGCTGACCTATGTTGTGCAGTATGACTTTAAACAAATATTTTTTCGGTTATCTCTCTAAACTTCATCCGTGATCGAATTCTGGAGATAACTTGTAGGTATTCTTTGCCTAACGGCTGGAAGTTACAGAAGTTCCATTCACGCACTGCATAATTGTTTCATATTCGCCATTAAAGATGTCAGCAATTTGTTGTTGATAGCAATCGCAACGTCATTTGGCCATGCTAAGCCTACTACTTTGTTATTAGACGTCTATGGCATGGGTGTCCTGTACGACACAGGGAAATTATCAAACTATTGTAGTTACAAAACAATGATGCCTCTACATTGGACGCCCCGGAAGTGCGCTTTTGTCGCTTAGTTCAAGAAGTGTCGTGGTCGACAATGTAGAGCCAGTTAATGTGCGTAGGTCATGAACAGAAAGCCAAATATGTTCTAAATTCAACTTAACCGTAAAGTAAGTGTAAATGCCAAGTTATTGGTACGTAACCATAGATGACACGTCCAAAAACTTGCTGAAAACTGATTTATAAATATTGCTATAGGGCAAAATAAACCATTACTATTGGACTTTTTTCTCATATCCTTATAGTATAGTCATTTATTAGTACTATCCCAGTAGATGAGTGCAAAGGCCCAAGTTCTTTTTGCTGCTGCTAGACCATGTTACTCGGTCTTGCATAAGATATAGCATGATCAAGGCATAAAAATGAATGCCTTTGTTGTACCTTTTTTTTCGCTCCAATAATTCCTGCATCATCTCTGCATTCCCACCTCTTCTGTGTTTGCATGGCCGGAAAGTCATTTTTTTACAAGTACTGCAGTCGAAATTGCGTAGAAAGTTCACTAACACTCAAAACAATAAAAAAACAACTCTATAAATTATTCGGCGAATAGGGGAAGAAAAAGAAGAATGGTGAAGTGTACTTCTACGAAGTCTCATCTCTCTGAATCTTCTAGTATATTTGAAAGGCGTCGTAATAAAGCAAAATGACAAGTGTGGCAACCAGAGAGCGTATATTAAAACACGCTGAACGGCGGGTTTTTGGACTTTATTTTCGTTTCCAGCTGCATAATGCGAGAGCGGCAAGCAGCACCAGTGGGAAAATCTGAATCGTGCATCTTTGCATTTTGCATAATTTAGAGAATAGTCAGGGTTCAGGACTTTGCTGATGTCAGGTTCATGCTGTGTAGGCGTATGGTGAAAGTTTGAAGACGTTCCTGTAAAAAATGAAAACAAGCTTACAAAAACTATGAATTCCGAAATGAACGCCGCCCCCTCGTGCTAACGAGAGTATAGTTAACGTGCTAGTTTTGGAAAACACATTAAGCGCGTGCTTTTTGCATCGTTGCCACGCTAGCACAAGTTAGCTTACAATTATAACAATGGTGCTAAGCTATATAGGTCATTTAGAACTACAAAAGCGTAAGTAAGTACACTTAAAAAAAGTTGCAATAAAATGAATCCTTCCGGAGTTGAATAACAAATTTTCAGACACAGCGGCCTCATTCAACTTGGTTCTTGATGAAAGCATTCTTAACCTAGGATCCTACCATACACTTGACTATGAAAAAGAAAAGCCCATTCTTTACTAATTTATTTCCAAGGTGATGTACCTGCAGAAGAAAGGTGTACGTATTGGATCCAAGGTTACTTCGGTTTTAAGCGATATTTTTCTAAGTAGAGGTGATCGGGTGCTCCAACTGGTTTTACAGGCCTCAGTAGTCAAAGTTTTCCATTATGTCAATTACTACATTGTTTTTTTTTTTGCAAGGGAACTGAAGACATGTCAGCAGGTATTTTAAAAAGAAACGAGCAGTGTGGTTTATGCCTGAAGTTCACTTCGGAATACTTGAAGGACCATTGTATCCAATTTTTAATCTTCAGCTACAGTTCTCGCCCACGCGTGTGTGTTGGCGCTACACCACTCGGTCTGTGAAACCTATGCTGAACTATAAATCGGGTCATACCAAATTGGTTAAAAATGCAATTGCACTCTCTTGTTTTAGCCCTGCACTGCAGAAATCCTGCACTCATTTAGTTGAAAAAAGTTTTGCTCGGCAGGTACAAAAACTTAGACAAGCAGGCTTCCCGTGGGATGTACTGTAAAAGGTCTGAGAAAAGTTGATTAAGAAAATAAAAGGAGGCCCAAGTGTCGGTTGCAACTTGGATGAGAAGGCGAAGCATAAGAAATTTTCTGTTCTTCCATATGTTCACGGTTTTACCCACCGCCTAAAAAAGGTGGCTTCAAGATGTGATGTCCGAGTGGTTATTCCTTCCAGGTACAAGTTATCCACTTTATGTGCCAAAGCAGATAAACGAGTCACGAATCACATATATTTCTAGCAAGATACATGCAATGTTAGTCAGATTCAAAATTATGTATCATGTATCACCGGTGTTGTCTATTCCGTACTTTTGTCATGCAATTGTGCATACGTGGGCCAGACAGGTCGCTGTGTAAATGTTAGACTTCGAGAACATTTTGATTCTCTGAAAGGCCACTTGGGCCTTGATTTAGCAGCCCGCTGCAGGGAATGCGGCTGCGTGCCGCTCTTTGATGACACTTCTGTTCTGTTGCGGCTTAAAAACCAAAGAGTGCGCGAGCCTATTGAGGCTGCTCTTATTCACAAGATGTCTGAGTCGTGCGTCAGTGTTCCCTCTGTGACGATACACGATAAGGAGTTGACCTATCTAGGTTTTGCATGACGTGCGTGCTATTCCTGATGTTGCCCAGGCTTTGTTAATTTGGCCCCTCGTGCATTTTTCTCCCTTTGCCCTCCTTCGTTATTCTTTTTTTTCCTTTATTTATTGCCTCGGTCTCGCAATAAAGCTTCAGTTGATAGTGTGCGCTTGCCTATCCTTTTTTTATACTTCGTATTTCTGTTCGTTCTTTTGCGCAGTACACTTATGGATAAGTATCAACTTGCCCAACTAACCATTCTTCTATGTAGACGCTGTTTACCGCGTACTTTAATTGGAACAGGCTGCACTAAGCTACTTCAGATGAAGCAAAGACGTGCACGTCCTTCCAACGCCATTTGTACGCACATTCGGAGCAGGATTTCACGCCTCGTGCACTATATAAACGCGCACCCATTGTGCTTTGGCCAGGAAAGGTTCAAATTTGTCGGACCGTTAAGCACAGAATACCCTCGTAAAAGCACTTTTTGACCAGCGTACACAGAGTTATCTGGGGAAAAAACCTTATGCAGTTTAGAACAGCCGCTTTTCCCAACGCGAAATAAAAGCACTAGGCCGACCACTTCCCTTTCAGGAAACACGTTGTCACGCAGATACGGGCGCGCCGTTCGTTACCGCAGGTTCACAACACCGAATAAGGGGAGTGCATGCGACATAAGTGAACAATGTGGTTTTGAGATGAGATAAGCCGCAAAAGGAGCAAAGTATTCAGGGAATGTAGTTTAAGAGCGGTTGGGTAATGTCAAGCGCCATTCAGGAAGCCCAACAATTCGTCATTGAGTTCCGCTTGTTTTATTGTGCCTTATAGACTAGCATGTCCAATAATGCTTCTACATTGAATTACAACGTATGGCTTTCTGTTTCATACTCCGAATCATGATGTTTATTAAGTATATCGCATGCTTAACCGGATCAATTGTGTTGTTTTTGTGTTCATAAATATAATACAGGTAACGTTTATGTGGTGGTGTTTACGTGAACCATTGCGTAATGCTAAACCGAACGCAGGGTTAACGAGAATAGCAAGGCTATGTCTCTACAATCACTCGCTGAGTGAAAAGGGTAACCTTCAGAAGACACTGCAAAGCTTTCAGCATCACCAGGCTATGTTTAAGTACAGTTTATTCCATATTAACGCAATAAACTGTGCTTTCTGCTGCGTACTATAGCAAAAACTCATAGGTTTTTTTTCATTTGTTGTCAAAAGTGGCTATGTAATGTGAAAGCCAATCTGCGTGGTTAAAGGGACACTGAAGGCAAATAACAATTTTAGTCATAGTGAAATCTCAATTTATGACAATGTCTAAAACGATCATATTGTTACGACCTCAGTAGGCGGACGAAGAAGGAAAAAGAAGCAAGGGGTGTGGAAGAAGAAGATCATCATCATCTGCCTGCGCCGATACGGCTGGTCCCTCGAACCGTGTATCAATAAACCCCCAGACGCCTACTGAGGTCGTAACAGAGTGGTGGAGGTGCGGGGTATAGGAACCAACGACGGGACCGCTACCCCTCGGATTTCGCCGGAGTCGTCGCCTCGCCGGCCTGCCTCCTTCTTTGGCCATCATGCCTGACGAAACAGAAGCTCGGGAACCAGTCCCCAGCAGTTCTTGGCCGTATCACAGAGAGCCACGAACCTTCTCCGGGAGGGCCAATGACGACGTGGACTCATGGCTCAAACATTTCAAGCGAGTAAGCAACTGCAACAAATGGGATGCTGCCTCCCAACTGTCACGCGTTGTTTTCTACCTCACTGATGTTGCCCTCGTTTGGTATGAGAACCATGAAGATATTCTGACAACATGGGAACGCTTTGTTGAAGAAATCAAGAAGTGTTTCGGCAACTCAGCTGCAAAAAAGAAGCTTGCCGAGCAGAGTCTTGCACAGAGGGCCCAGCTATCCGGTGAGACCTGCACCGTGTATACTGAAGAGATTTTGAGGCTGTGTAGGGAAGTCGATTCCAGCATGTCGGAAGAGGACAAGGTGGGGCATTTGCTGAAAGGAATTGCAGAAGATGTTTACAACTTCCTTATTAGCAGGGAAAGCCTGACTTCAGTGTCTGACGTTGTACGGCACTGCCGCACGTTTGAAACCCTGAAGCAGCGCAGAATAGCGCCTAAGTTTGGTCGTCTGGCAAATGTCACCTCAGTAGCCAGCATAGAAGCGGCCTCAACTGGTGACCTTTCGGCAACCATCCGCCAA
The DNA here is from genome assembly GCF_043290135.1 of Rhipicephalus microplus. Taxonomy (NCBI): domain Eukaryota; kingdom Metazoa; phylum Arthropoda; class Arachnida; order Ixodida; family Ixodidae; genus Rhipicephalus; species Rhipicephalus microplus. The sequence continues at coordinate 173,754,173 of NC_134700.1, read as the reverse complement.
ATTGTTCGGGAAGAGTTACTCAGACATGGCGAAATGACACGTGAACGGGCAGCTGCCACGTCTCCATCCTATTTCCCGCAGGACACCACTGCCCCACAGCTTACAGTTTATGAACATCCATCCGTCAACGCAACGGAGGTTGCAGGGCCTCGGCGTATTCAGCAGTCAAGTCCGGTTTTTTACGAGCGATCACAGTACCCTCAACGTTTCCGTTCCGTACGCCCATACCACCCACCGACAACTGATTTCATTGAATCTCGGGCTTACGCGAACGCTCGCAGACGTGAACACTTCGAAGAACGGCGACGACCTCGTCCTGCGCCTGTGTGCTACAACTGTGGTCTGACTGGTCACATATCGAGGTATTGCGATCGTTCGCGCATACCACGCTATGATCAGTGGACAAGCTTGACCGATAAACCAGCTGTCCCACCTTTTCAAGGACACTGGCCCACCGACTCAAGACCCGGCAGCAGCTTCTGGCACGGACACTGGCGCAACAACTCCCCTGCCTCTGATCGAAGTGTGACGCCACCTCCTGCGCCTCGATCCCACCGGTCTCCATCGCCACGGCGCCGCCCATCGTCACCACATCAGGAAAACTAAACAGTGCGGCCGATGGGGGTGAGGTCGCTGGTGACTTGCTGCAAAACGAAATACCCCCGTCTGTGTTGATGTTCAAGAACAAGGTAGAAGTTTTTGTTGATGGTGTGTGTACGATGGCTTTGGTGGATACTGGTGCTACAGTTTCGATTATGAGTGCTGCTTTTAAACACCGTTTAGGACAAAAGGTGATGTTTTTGTGGGAGAAGGCAACAACATTCTGTGGCGTTGGTGGTAACTCGCTGTGTCCCATTGGTGTCTGTACCGCAGAAGTGTGCTTGGGTGATCAAGTGTTTGTCACAGAGTTTACGATTCTTCCAAGGAGCACACACGACATAATCCTGGGGATTGACTTCCTTCGAATGTGTGGCGCCACTGTTGATTGTAGAAATGGAGAGGTGTACATATGTGATGCTGCCCCTGGAGAACTATTAGAGAATTCAGACAGGGAGCACGGTGCGCTCCGGGTCAGTGAAGATAGCATTGTGCCGGCATTCTCTGCAGTCTGTGTTCCTGTATACTCTTCACGCATTGAAAACAGTGACAGTGCGTTCGACGCATTAGTGGAGCCCTTTCATCTCAGTTGCATTAAGAAGAACACATTGGTGCCGCATTGCATAGTGTCACTCGTTCAAGGACGCACAGGACTATGGGCGGTAAACTGTTCAGCTGAGTCGGTGGTTCTACCAGGAGGACTGAAGCTTGCCAAGTTCAAAACATACTCACCGATGGCAGTGGCTGCCCTCAGTGATGCTCCAGGTGGGGCCTCAGCCAATACTTCTACGGCCGATTCAAAACTTTTACCTATGATCGACAAGTCACTTACTACTGACAAACGCCGCATGCTTCTGGACGTTTTGTCGAAATACGTGGCGATTTTCGATTTTTCCCATGACCATGCGCCCTCGATTCCCGCGTCTCGGATTCTCCACAGGATAAACACGGGAACAGCACAGCCCATCCGCCAGAAACCCTACCGAGTGTCGCCGTCTGAGCGCAAGATAATTGATGAACAAGTGCGTGATATGCTGCAGAAGGGTGTCATTCGAGAATCATCGAGTCCTTGGGCGGCTCCCGTGATTCTAGTCAAAAAGAAGGATGGTACCTGGAGATTCTGTGTGGACTATCGCCGTCTAAACTCCGTCACAAAGAGAGATGTCTACCCTCTCCCACGCATTGATGACGCTCTAGACTGCCTCCATTCAGCATCCTACTTTTCGTCCATAGACTTACGCTCAGGCTATTGGCAAATACCTGTGCATTCAATGGACAAAGAAAAGACGGCTTTCGTTACTCCGGATGGACTATATGAATTTAACGTGATGCCTTTTGGTCTATGTAACGCGCCCGCTACATTTGAAAGATTCATGGACACCATTCTGCGCGGCCTGAAGTGGAACATCTGTATGTGTTATCTTGACGACGTTGTTATCTTCGGGCGTACATTCAGTGAACATAACGAAAGGGTAGAGCTGGTTTTGAAATGTATTCGAAATGCTGGCTTGGTTCTTAATGCAAAGAAGTGTCATTTCGGAGCTCGACAAACACTGGTGCTGGGACATCTCGTCAACAAGGATGGCATCAGGCCCGACCCGAATAAGACGGCGGCTGTTAGAGCTTTTAAACCACCTGGCTCAGTGAAGGAGCTTCGGAGCTTCTTGGGCCTCTGCTCTTACTTTCGCCGATTTATTCCCGCTTTTGCAGAAGTTGCCTTTCCACTGACCTGTCTTCTCCGCCAAGGTGCTAGTTTTGAATGGACTCCTGATTGTGAAACTTCTTTCAACCAACTGAAGTTCTTGCTCACGTCGCAGCCTATCCTGCGGCACTTCGATCCTTCTGCGGCGACTGAAGTTCACACCGACGCAAGCGGCATTGGCATAGGTGCAGTCCTCATACAGCGATGTAATCAAGTGGAACACGTAATCGCATATGCCAGTCGTACTTTAAGTAAGCCGGAACGCAATTACACTGTGACCGAACAAGAATGCCTTGCACTCGTCTTCGCTGTGCAGCGATTCCGCTCATACCTATACGGTCGTCCTTTCCAAGTAGTTACGGATCATCATTCTTTGTGCTGGCTTATCAACCTTCGGGATCCGTCAGGCCGTCTAGCACGCTGGGCCCTCCGGCTGCAAGAGTACAACTTCACGGTATCGTACAAGAGCGGCAGGAAACACGCGGACGCAGACTGCCTTTCAAGGATGCCAGTTGATGCTACAGTTTGCGACGCTGACGATTTCGATCATCTGATTGCGTCCGTAGCACCAGCGTTCCCGGATAAGACCACCTTTGAAACTGAGCAGCGGAAGGACGTGAGTTTGAATCCGTTATTCGTGATCGCACAAGCATCCACTCCGGAAAGCCGCTTTTGCGTCCGTGATGGTCTACTGTACAAGAAATCCATCTCCGGCACCGGTTCCCGCTTCCTGCTGGTGGTTCCAGAGGCACTACGGTCATCTGTTTTGTACGCCATGCATGATGACGCCACTTCAGGTCACCTCGGAACGACGCGCACTCTTCATCGTACCCAGGAACGCTTCTACTGGCCACGTATGCGCCAGTCAGTTGAGTTGTACGTGGCCAGTTGTGCGCAATGCCAGGCGCACAAATCTCTCTCAGCAGCTCCGGCCGGACATCTACAACCTGTGACGCCTCCCAGTTCTCCGTTCGAACAAATTGGCATTGACCTGGTGGGCCCTTTTCCGCGTTCATCGAAAGGCAACAGATGGATTGTGGTATGTGCTGACCATCTTACTCGGTACTGCGAGACTGCTGCCCTGCCATCCGCGACTGCTGGTCAAGTGTCGTCCTTCCTTCTCCATTCTATCATACTGCGTCATGGGCCCCCTCGCGTCATCATAAGTGACCGTGGACGTCAATTCACGGCAGACGTTGTCGAACAACTTCTCCGTATGTGTGGCTCAGAGCTCAGACACTCGACGCCTTATCACCCGCAGACGAATGGTCTCGTCGAGCGAACAATTCGAACACTGGTGAATATGCTTTCTATGTACGTTGCTTCGAACCACAAGAACTGGGACGATGTCTTGCCGTTCGTCACATACGCGTTTAATACTTCCCAACATGAGACCACCGGCTACAGCCCGTTCTTCCTCCTCTATGTTCGACCCCCCCGTTATACTCTGGATACAATATTTTCCTTCTCTGATCGGGACCAATCAGAAATCTCCCTAGCAGAAACTCTTTGTCTCGCCGAAGAAGCTCGTCGTCTTGCTCGTTTACGTACAATAGCCTCGCAAGACAGATCGAAAGTTCGTTATGACAGCAAGCACCGGCAGGCCACATATATTCCGGGAGATCTCGTGTTGGTGTGGAAGCCTTTACGCAAACGTGGCTTGTGCCAAAAACTGCTCGCGCACTACATCGGACCTTTTGTTATCCTTGACCGCCTGAGCGCAGTCGACTACCGCATCGCACGTCTTACAGCTAGCGGGAGACGTTCCAGAAAGACAGAGGTCACGCATGTCGCTCGCCTGAAGCCTTTCAGTCAACGCGACACTGCATGAAACGCGCGGCGCGCTTTGTCTGCGAGGGGGGAAATGTTACGCCACGTATGTGCCGGACGAAGAAGGAAAAAGAAGCAAGGGGTGTGGAAGAAGAAGATCATCATCATCTGCCTGCGCCGATACGGCTCGTCCCTCGAACCGTGTATCAATAAACCCCCCAGACGCCTACTGAGGTCGTAACAATATTATCACCTGCAGTGTCCTACTTACCAAGAAATCAAGGTAAATGCACAAGAACACATGTGTTGCGATAGGAAATTCGCAAAATTATCCCGATGACTTCAGGGGTACCGCCTACAGTTAATTACTAGTAATCGAACTAGCTGCACTAAATAAAACCTTCCGACCATCAAGAGACGTTAAAAAACGCTGCTTGTTCGTTTCTATTTGATTCATGTAAAAAATAACCACCGGACGTTACCATCGGGAATTGTGCGAGTGGATCAAAGTTCAATTTTCGCCTGGTTAAACTGGACTAGTCGTGCCATCTAGTGGGCCCAAAGTGAATTAATAACGTCTGCCATCTCGGAGTCAATGACAGAAAATTTCTGAATCGCCGTTGTTGCTGCTGTGGCTCCTGCTGCTTTCGTTCTGCTGCTACTAGTGTGGCGGCCACGCTGTAAAGCCGGGCAACATTGCGCGCAGCAACAGTGACCTGAGATGTTATGCTTGGGCTTGGAATTCCAACTACGCTAACTCGATGCGCACCACGAAAAGATGATGTTATTTCAAAATAAGCATTTCATTGGCACAAAAGAACAAGGATTCTGGACCGCTATTTCAACAACAGACATCGACTTAGTAGCTGCCTTTAGTGTCCCTTTGAGCTGCAAGAGGGGCTTTAGAGTCTGGTCTAAGCTGCATCAGAGAACCTTCAGCAAGTGGTCTTGAAAAGTGTAATTCATGATTGTGTTGGCGTAATTCACGATTGTGTTGAGAAGTAACGAATAAATCACTACGCGTCTGTAAGACAGCACGTCCGCCAACGTGCATGCAACCTATGTGGATGTTCTGACTGGCAATAATGGTGAAAAATTATGGCTAATATCCGTGCCACACGGACACATAAAATGACATTCGGTAGCGAAGGCATTCAGTTCCCGAATGACATTTTTTTTTCGGCGGCGCTGCTACACGTTCAAAGCGAAAGACATTTGACCTGATGATGTCGATCGCAGCAACTTCCTCTTAAGCATTGGGTGACCAGTAATAAAAATTAAACAAGTGTTTACAAGCTTCATACACATCAGATAATGAATAAATGTATAAGCTTATTACGCTGCCGTTAGATTTCATTCGTTACTTTGTTGCACGACGTTGCAACTGACCATGTAGCAACTTAAGCCACAGCTAGTCAGACCCACAGGGTAAAAAGAAAATGATGCCTGTCGCATTTATTTTACAGCGTCTACCAGCTGAAGATAAGTTTTTGGGTACTTGTTTAGGTGATTAGTGCAATGTTTCAATAAAATACGCGAAAAGTTTTCTTCCAGTCGAATCAAATGTCGTTTTATACAATTACTATATCAGCTGTACCGTCTAGAGTACGTATTTCTCAGTTGAAAGAGTTCTGGCGATGGCATTAGGTGACGAATGGCATTTTGGCGAATGCCATTTCGATCATCCGTGTGGCACCGTAAGAATGACCTTCAATCTGAAGGCATTAGTAGGTGAATGCAATTTTTTCTGTCCGTGTGGCACGGGTATTATTCCTCCTGTACTAGGTGGCCAGCTTTAAACTAAGATCTCTCGTTACACAGTTTATATGTGTTTATTGGTGTTATGTCTAGTGTTCTTCCATGGTTGCATCGTGCAGCTACGTGGGTTAACGTGGCCATACGACTGGCAGTACACCTTCTGTGCAATCTTTTTGCGAAGAAGCTTCAAGAGCTTACGGCGTGGCTCAATAGCCGTGCAAACTGCCTGGGTTCTAATCCGACTTGACCACTGGATTCTATTTCTTAGCGTGAGCCCACTCGATATTCTGTACTGCACGCTCTCTGATGAGGCACTTAGAGTGTTAACCTAATTAAAATACTTGCCTTCGTTTTACCAGTTTTCAAAGACTCAGATGGAGCTCTAAACATCCTCGCATTTCTGTCGGAGAGCTTCGTCTATAGGTGGTGGTATAACTTCACTGAACAGCTGCAGTGCTCTCACACTTCTTACTAGCGTGAGACAAAGGTGTTGAAAGCCACTAAACATAATTACATGTGGTTTTCAGGCTTCCTAACATGAATTTGACGCATCCTCAACACATCTTCTATTGTTTTTTTTTCTCTTCAATCTTTCGACGCACTTCTCCCAGCATTCTATTGCCAAGTGGGAGCGTGGCTGTTCGCTCTTCGTTTTTTTCTATTTTATCCTCCTCCTCATCTCGAACACCTCGCATCACATAATGAGTGACCGCTATAGTTAATCTTTAACTTTTACGTATTTTCGTAAAACTGCGTGTGATTTTATAGTGCCGCACTCACCGTATATAAAAGACGACAGTCTTTCTTGGGATACGTCAACGCAAAAATTTTAGTCTGCCTGTGTTAATGTCTGTCCAACAATTCAGTCACCAGGCGAAAGTTTATGGCCGTGTTCAAATTCCACCCTTCTTCATCTGATGGCTGTGTTCATAATTGTGAACATTGTCGATTAAGAAGAAAGTATTGCGCATAGTTGAATCGCAAAATCAATTCGTACGTGTTAAACAGTGTGCACGCATTCTAAAAACATTGATTCTTCACATCACTGCCACATGACACCAAATCTCACGCCGCGCCTCCAGATAAAAGACTATCGTCTTTCGACGTCTTTTGCAGCGAAGCAAAGTGATACGTTGCCAATTGAGTCGTAATCAGTCGCGTAGCCCAATGTGGTTTTTTCTCATGGGATTTTTCAATTGCTATCTCAAACACAGACATAACTTTTTTGCTCTGCCAATAACATTGAAATTACTGATAATAATTGATGGCGTTTAGTGGCGCAAAACCTTGATTTGACTATGAGAGACGCCATGGTGAAGGGCTCCGGAAACTTTGACCACCTGAGGTTCTTTAACAAGCACCTAAATATGTAGGTGCGTGGGCGTCGAGCACTTTCGCCTCCATCGAAAATGCAGCCGCTGTGGCCGGTATTCGATCCCGCGACCAGTGGATCAGCGAGATAGAATCATTAAAGAACACCTAGCAAAATCAAGTACACAACACTGCAAACCATTCTTGCTATATTCAAAACCTTTATTTCAGGTCTTACGTTTCAGCAACAAACAAAAGTGCTCCCAACACAAAGGCGGCTACTAATATTGCTGGCTGCTCACAGGTATAGACCATTTTAGGATGGGTTCGGGCAGCCATACTGGGCTGGTAACCATCGTGTTTTAGATCTCTAGCAGCTAAACTAACAGTATTAGGGTGGACGAATGCGCATAGAAGTAGTTGCGTTCGGGCACCCGATGCTTCCCAGCCCTATTATTCCACGTCGTTACAAACAACAACTAGAAAACATTGAATTTACCGTCTAAAATACCGGCGCCCAAATGCCTTACCAAAAATATTCAATACACCTCGCAAACTAAACCACAGGTGATCGCGGTGTGATAGGCCCAGAAACGTGTAAGCTAAAAAGGAGAGTGGGGCGACCAAACAAAGCATATAATGAACAAGGTGGGTATAGAAAAAGGCAAGGCAAGCGCGTTGCATCCTGCAGGCAGGATGTAGAAGACCGAGTTATTCTGGCGAGGTGTTCCGAATGCGAGTCTTTCAGACAACCCCCCCACAATTTTTTTTCCTCTCATGACGCAGTTTCCCGATTACACTGGCACCTCACATCAGTGAGCGTTAAAAAAAGCTTCGTGTGTATTTCGAAGCTTGTTCACCGTTTATACTGTCGGGAGCTTTCTGAAAGCGTGTAATATGAGCTTCGTGGTAACAGGAGAGAAAAAGAGCTAGGAAACGAAAAACAGAAAAAAAATAAATTTGTCTTTCAAATAACTGATATCTGCAACTATCTCCTTCGGGCATACACATAGGGAATGCGAGCCGGGGATTGCAGGTGCCATGCGCCTGACGATGACGCTATCGTGCTCCCCGTGGCTCTCCAGCCACAGTTGTGTGACTGAACGCATCGCCTTATTTGGTTGTGCGTCGCCATTCAAATTCGAGCGAGCTTCACTTACATTATTTCGTTCTTTCCTTCAAGTGAACCACCGAGAGCAAAAATATGCGCGACAGGAATGTATTTAGTGTAAACTGTGTGGCTTTTTTCTTTCTGAATGTGTATTTTTTCACCTGATGAAAGGGACGACTCAGTGTGCATTTACACTGGTGCTTTCTTGTTGACTCATTCGTTGATTAGTCGGTGAATCAGTTCGGGGGTTCGTTCGTTCGCTTGTTTGTTCTTAGAACACAAATACTGAAGTGAAGCGAGGTCCAGAATAGACAACGGGCAACACGATAAGAAGGCTACAATAGGTCTTTATTGCGTGAAAGCTAACGTGCATGCAGTGTGCACAGTGATACTAATTTTCTGCACTTGTGATCGCTTTTAGCCAGCAGTGCAATAAAACACTAGCACTCTCGTTGATTGATTTGTGGGGTTTAACGTCCCAAAACCACCATATGATTATGAGAGACGCCGTAGTGGAGGGCTCCGGAAATTTTGACCACCTGGGGTTCTTTAACGTGCGCCCAAATCTGAGCACACGGGCCTACAACATTTCCGCCTCCATCGGAAACTAGCACTCTCGTTTCTCGCAAGATTCTATGTATACAATTTATATAGAAAATCATTTCCGTGCAAGACGTCATGGCATATTGCTGGTGAAGTAAGAAAAGTAGATGGGGATTCACATAAAAAACAGCGCCAATAACGAGGGGCAAGACAAAAAAGAAGGGCCGCTGTCTGTCTCCTTCTTTTCTTGTACCTCGTTATTGGCGCTGTTTTTTATGTGAATCATGTCGTACCAACTCGTCGAAGCAACCACGTTAGATACGGGGATGCTTTTAGTAGCAAATGTAATGTAAAGAGAAGGAAAGTGGACGTAAAGATGACTTGCAGTGGGCAGGCACAGAAGCTGCTGGTCACTACCAACGGTAAGTCATCTTTTTGTCCACTTTTCTTCCCGTCTACATTACAATGACCAATAATACCATCCCGTATACTTTCCTTGGCAGTCTTGTCTGCTGTTCTTATTAATGTATTACATGAATGTTGCATATAACCTGCAGAAGTATCGCTGAGTAAACCTATTTTAACTTCTCTTCAGTGGCACAACAACGCTTTCCAATTTTCAGCTCGTGACAGATATGCTTAGGTTGCATCTGCTATGGTTTCATGCGGCTAAGACTGCCGATTGTTTCTTTGTTCTGCGAGTTTCGTAGTTTTCTAACGGCGTGGTTCAATTTGATCAGACTTTCAAAGGGCACGATATTGAATTTCGTCGTTACATATCCGGAATAAGCCAGTTATTTAAGGGTCTGCGCGTGATCACGAATCGCAGACGTCTGCTCTTCACAAGCAGCAACTGTAAATGCTTTGCGAGCGACTGCAACATAGACCATCACACTTTCAGCGTTATCAAAATGGTCGACGTTGCAATCTTCTTGGGATATTTTACTGCAAGGGCTTTGAAACTTTCCCATCGTTTGTGCAGAAGCATCGAAGTTGCCGGTGTCACATATGCTCGTCTACCTGTGTTGGCATCAAAGCCACCATTTGTTCATTGTGGCTTGGGGCAGCCTTCCGAGATGCCATGCAGTAAATCAACATATATACTGGTCAATGATGCTCACCTCGCTCTGTATTTGGATTTATTTATCAGCGCAAAAAGACAGCAGTTTAAGAAAAGACACACAAAGCAAAAAGGATGGAACTTTTAGAAAAGACACACACAAACTGCACTGTGTGTGTGTGTGTGTGTGTGTGTGTGTGTGTGTGTGTGTGTGTGTATGTGTGTTCTAAAAGTTCCGTTTTTGTTGCGCTGATAAATCAATCTAAATAATCAAGAATCAACTGGCCCAAGCAAGGTTTCGCTCTGTATCTTGCGTAGCAAGCGCAGCATATACAAGGCAATATAATAGTATCCTAAATTTACCGTCCCAAAACCTTAAAGATCACCAGGTGGTCGAAATTTCTGGAGCCCTCCCCTACGACGTCTCTCATAATCATATGGTGGTTTTGGGATTTAAACCCCACATATTATTCAAACAACCATCCCAAAACCAAAATACGATTATGAAAAAACACCTTAGAGTGAGAGGTAGGGGGAGGGAAGGGTCAGAAAGTTTTACTATCCGACGTTTTTTAACGCGCATTGGCTTTAACAAGTTTGTGTGCTTTTCTATAAATCTGGGAGTATCGCCCCGCCGCGGTGGTTTAGTGGCTAAGGTACTCAGTTGCTGACCCGCAGTTTGCGGGATCAAATCCCGGCTGTGGCGGCTGCATTTCCGATGGAGGAAGAAATGCTGCAGGCCCGTCTGCTCAGATTTGGGCGCAGGTTAAAGAAACCCAGGTGGTCAAAATTTCCGGAGCCCTCCACTACGGCGTCTCTCATAATCATATGGTGGTTTTGGGACGTTAAACCCCACATATCAATCAATCAAATAAAACCTGGGAGTATCGCCACCTGTTGTCCACCGGTACACTAATGGAACAGTAAGAGCGTGGGCCCCGAGAAGGCGCTCCGGCAGGTTTCCCTCAATAAATTAGCTGCAATCTCGAAGGAGGCCATAATAACACGAAACAGTTTCACAGCGAAAGCTGTTACGAGATTGCAACAACGTTGCCGTAATTGCTTACCGCCACCGGTGTCCGTAACCTCCATCGCGCGGATTAAGAAACGAAATGAATAATAGTATGCATGAAAATGAAATGAAAAATATGCAAAATGAAAACGGGTTCGAACCTGGGTCTGCTCTATGACAGCCCACTATTCTACTACCTAGCGATGCCGGTGCTCGACAATTCGGTGCTTCAAACCCATATTCAAGCGTTATGTACGGTCGGAAACTTGTTAACAGGTGCAATATACCGTGGTAGAAGAGCAAACTAACAACAAGGCGTCACAGCATGCGAATAGTGTAACCAGGGGTCGCACAATATGAATCACGTTACGAGTGGTTCGATGAATACTTAAAACCCATTAAAAAGGGTCCAGCCATAATTCATTGTAATCAGCCACCGCACGAATATATGTGGCAATGGGCACCTAGCAAGCTGACTTGCATTAGTAGCTCTGAAACAGTTTGCAACGTATTTTTAAAATGGGGCTCTTCTGGCGTTAACTGTGAATGTGCTGCGCTTTCCGCGCACGCAGGTCGTTTTTTGTTTTGTATTCACTGCTTCGCAACACCGTCCGGCGCGCGTTATTCAACCGAGCCATGATTAAACGGTCGCAAGGTGTACCAAATCAGACTAGACATCTCAGAAATGTTTACGCAGTTTAAGTGCGGCCCCAAGACTGGTGAAATTTAGGCTAAAGAAGAAAAGCACATATGTATTTACTTCCTAGGCCTCCAAAATCTCGCCACAGTTTCGGATGTTCTGTCGTTGCGGCATACCATTTCGAAGTTTCAATCAGTTCACAAGCTACAACTTGACCAAGACACGATCTTTGTTTTCTTTTTTTTTTATTTTAAAGATAACCGGCTATACGTATAACACACGACGCTGCTTGCATACTCCAGCACTGTGGCGAATCGGAATGGCTGCGGCATGGTTTGAACAAATCGTATGGAGCAGACAAAAAAAACAGATAAAGAAAACGGGACGTTGTAATGCACCGTGTCTGTGGTCTCTGGCTCAACATGCACCTTGTCGCGCGGTCTAATTATGTAGAAGGCTGCATTTCACTCAGTTCTGTTTGAAAGAAGGACATTTTTTGAAATATCTAAGTTAATTGGGCTATGTTGTAACTCTTTCCATGTTAACACTGTTTGTAAGCTTGCTTAATAAATAAAAGGTCGTTTTGTATAGTATTGTGCTGGTAATAATGGTAACCCACCATCGTAATTGCCTAAGGGCCAACAGTATGCCAAAATAAATAAATAAATGAATAAATAAATAAATAAATAGGTTGAAGCTTTACAGTGACTTATTTAGACATTTCATACGTATAGAGAATGCTTGATTGTCCTCTGAAATAACTTTGGATAACGTTGCCAATAACGCCCGCTGTTCGCACACCGGCAAAACTTAAATTTATTCCGCAAGGTCATCGATGGTCGATGACAGTTACACACAAAAGAAAACGGTGTTGATGGTACATATAGTTAAAGGCGAAGGAATAATGTGGTCATCATTATCCTAAGAACGAAGCACTATAAGTACACCTGTTATGCAAAGTAGTCCTCAGTAAAACGAAGCAAGAAGCAGCAAGCTATACATTGTTATGCGGGCAGGTTGTGTCAAGAGGAATTCAATATATGAAGCGCCTGCACTTCGTAAACAATGGTTGTTGAAAATTTCGTTGAAAACTTTTGCATTAACCTCGCGTTTCAGCATAAGTAGCATGGTTAAACATAATATTACAGACGTGGCCTAACAATAACTAAATAATAACGTTGAAGGATTATTTCTCTATTTTCCCATGGCTGAAAACATTTAGCGGCATGCGTAAGGCCATAGGTCACTGAGATATTTAGCTGACAGGCATGAGCCACAGTTTTCGTAGAGCCCCTTTTAGCAGAAAAAAACATCTTTATTATTCGTGTTGTGTTTTCCTTATAATAACCTGCCAGACTAACCACAGAATTTATGGTCGTCTCGTAAGTTTTTTTTTTTGGTCTTAAACATAATTCATAGTATAAATGTGGGAAGCGTGCGGGCTACAGTAAAAAAGTTACGCTTTCCAGAAGGGGTAGTCATTTAGAGTATTAGCTTTCGCTAACTAGACGTAAGACCACTTTGTCAGATGAAGGTATTACGTCGTGTCAGGTGACAAATTACTTCGTGAGCGATAAATCTCCATAGCGCCGTTCACTACGTAAGTTCGTCGAAACGCAAGGCCGTGGCGCAACGCAGGGACGGCAACACTTAATGTGGCTTAACGTCACCGAACGAGCTGAACAATGTTTCTATAAGAAATGCGGAGCTCCAAAAACAGAGTTATCTACACGCCAAATGTGTTACAAGAACGCAGTTAGCGTAATCCACGGGGTCGCCTTCATCTATTTTGACACATAATGGCGAAACAAGGGTCCCAAGCTCTTTGCTTGAGAATACTGCTTATTCGGGCGTACGTACGTGCGTACGTGAAGTAATAAGGGATTACACGCGTGCTTGGTTGAGGATTAGGCTTCGATTTCTCGCCTATGTTTTACTGCTGCAGGGCAGTTTTTATGAGCACGACGGTTTTTTTTTTAAGACTTGTTGGCAGACATTTTGCTTTTTTTATGCAGGTTTTGATTGCTCATGACAACTTGTATAAGGCTACGTGCTGCGTCTCACCAGCTGAAAGGGAAAAAAATCTTTGTTCCACACTCGCCGTCGTGTCTACGAGCAGCTCTCGATAAAGTTTCCTGAATTAAATGCACAGAAAAAAAATACTCAAGAATGTGCACGGGACACCAGCTCTGCTGTAGCTCACGCAGTGGAGCGTGGGACGCGTTATCCAAAGGTCGCCGTTTCGGCACCTCTCAGCAGAAAAACCGTTTTTTTTTAATTCACTTCAGTTGAGTTCCATTCATGTGAGAATCACTATGCCTCGGTTAAAGGCTACAAATGACCTGCACACATTTTCATGGCTTATATCGATATTGTGACTGTGACTAGTGTGACAGGCTCTTCCTTTTTCTCTCTTTTTTACACATGATGGTAGAACAAATGACTGCGAGAAAATAAGTGGGTTCAATTTTCAGACCTGGTTTCTGTCTGAAGTTTCTTTTCAGTTTCTTCAGTTACCCGCGTCACCTATTATGATGTCACATCTACGACAGAAATGACGTACTTCAATTTTTGGGATCCCAACAGGAAACACTTGTTTTTAAGAAGGCACGCATCGTAAAGCCCACAATAAACCGCTTTCTCAGCTTTGGCAGTTGACGAACGCTGGCTGAGGCAAAGGGAAAAAGTAGTCGCTTTCACAATGAACTTCAATTCGCAATTTCTGGTCTGTCATTTATACTTTTCATCAATATTTTTAATAGCTCCGAGCTGTTGCAAACGTTAATAGCACATCACCCTTACCAGACGGGCTTTTATTTAAAACATTTTGAAGACCTTCGGATCATTAGGAAATAGGGGAATGAAAATGTTAAAGCGCCTCCTTAAAAAGATCCCTGAAGTGTCACTTATGGGAACCATATCGAATCCTCTCTAACGCGTATACGTAGGATACAGCATTTCATCATGCACACCAGTCGTAAGCAACCACGCATAAACCTATGTCTGAAACGCCTTAAAAGCAGCATGGGTAAACTATACATTAAACATGTCGGTATTGAATGTTAAGACTATGAGCAATAATTATTAGAAGACAAGCACAACGCCCCACTACTTTATTACAGGCTATCGGCCGCATAATAATTCAGCCTCTTGGAAATATGAAGTCTTTGAATGCAACCTGCCTTTTAGTTATGCAAGATAAAACACACCGTTCTCATGGATTATCATTATTGAACTTTTCGAAATTCTACAAAGCTATATTATTCAAACAAGTGACAAGCAGTTGCATGAAATGTATTATTCGCTGCCGAAAAGTACTATTCAGTGAACGTGAGGCAAAGGCAGGCGCCGTAGAACTTTGTCGTTTTTTCAGATGGAAAATTGCTTTTTGCATTAAATCTAAAGCTACTCTTTTCAAACTTTCTGCATGTTTTAATAACATTTATACTATATATGAGCCATTTTTTTTTCAATTGAACCGTTACGTTGCGAAAATTAAACTGCAATATATGAGCCCAAAATAGTTTGTCAGAATATTCTGACAATGTTTTTGCTTCATTTGCTCCCGAAATATTTTATTCGTTGAATTAAGTAGCACATAAAAGTTTATATATATTACTCGCTAAAATTTTTGTACTTGCTATTAAAAACGATGAACATGCTGAATATTGCAATTTCTCGCCAAGGCGAAAACAAAAGTTAAAACAAAAAATAAATAGTATATCATAGTAAGGAAAGAGTAAAACCTTAAGATTAAAAAAAAAGACGTTTTGCAGTGTTTGATGAAATCAGTCATATAAACTATTTAGCTCAATACAGTTTCACTTGGGTACGTAAAGTAGGAAAGGCCCTACAGGCAACACAAAACGTTTATCTAAAATATAACACCTAATAGCTACTTCTCATATTGATATATATACACGCACACGCACCCACGCACACACACACACATACACACACACACACACACACACATATATATATATATATATACGCACACACACACACGCACACACACACACACACACGCACGCACACACGCACGCACGCACGCACGCACGCACGCGCGCTATGATGACTGGGAGACGTGGCCTGGCTCATACCCCATGTTTCTTCCATCTCCTGCGTTCTTCTTGGCCTCTACCAACCATCGCTTTATACGTCACATGCGTGGGATGCTATGATGATTGAGAGACATGGCCTGGCTCTTACGCCATGTTTATTTCATTAAGCACTTACTCTTCCTCGGCTTCTCCAACCATGCCATCATACGTCACATGATTCCCGCTCACTGCGAGAGATGGCACTGGTTACAAATTCGAACAAGTTCAAGAAGAGAATAATCAAAATAATGCCCAAATTCACAGTTTCACGTCCCGCACAGAGTTCCACAATCTCAATAAATCTTCAAGGCCAAGGAAGCAGTCCGCTGAATTATATAACAACTCTGGTGGGCGAGGTTGACTGTTGCTTTCTGGCCAGCAGAAGCATGGCTTGAAGGTACAAATGATTGATGACACAGCAATTCTTGCGAGGAATGAACAAGGGTGGAAGTCCTTGTAGCATTTGAGAGTCGGATGTCGTAGGCACCGAGTTCTCCGCCGTAGACGCTGCTTTCTGTGTCGTGGCTGAGACAGAACGAGTGCTTGCAGCCTGCATGTGCGATAACCGAAGCTGATGATACGATTCTTGTGTTCCTTCATTGTACACGCGGGGGCTGCATGTCTGTTTCGTAGCTTTCTGTGGCCTTCTCTCACTTTGTTGAATCATAGACACTGGCGCAGAAAACTTTGTCGAGGTTGCTTTCTGTTATTATGGTTTAGGCATTGACTTTGTCTTTGCTTCTTTAATTGGTGTTGTCTCTGACTAAGCCACAAGTGTACTCGTGATGAGGTTTCGCTTGTTTCCTGTTTTTGTTCGAGTAAGCGCTGTAGTGCCTGGGGTTCGCGGCGTTGGCTTTGTTGAATTTGCTCGTTTTGTTGCGAATGTTTGTCAGATGGTATCTTTCAGGAACATGAGTTTCCTTTTCTTTGTGCGATGATGTGATCAGTAGATAGTTGGTACTCGATACTCTACGATGAAAGAAGCGTGGCAGACTGATGAGAAAGCTCCCAAGATGGTTGTGAGTCATCATTGATTGTAAATGCTTCTGTCAGGTGACGACGTGCCAGCGTTGGCGGATTCAAAATTTCTGCGGTGCTTTGACTCGAATGTGTTTTATCACTTGACCATGAGAGCACAACAGACATGGCTTGAGGTGATATTCATTGCATATGTTTTTCTTTTTGCAGCGTGATTAGGCTGAGAATGTCTGTGGAAAGACTCTGGTCCGGAACGTAAAGGTGTGGGCTGGTATTTTGCGGATTCACCAGCTCGCCACGCGTAAATGCCGTCACACGTTCGAAACCGTCTGGGCCTTGTGTGTGACACGAAGCATGAAGTGATTTGGAAGGTTCCGTAACATCTGAACTGTTGTGGTGCAGTGAACACGTTGAACATGCCGATTTCAGTGCTCTTGGGAAAGCCGGCTTTAGGTTCAGCCTTTTGGCGAAATGGTCTAAATTTCTTTCGGTATTCGGAGGTTTTATCTTATCTATTGCGACGCGCGAGTTCCCAGTTGGTGTTCGAATGCGTGACATTTTTTCGGAACGGTCATATGATAATAAAATGGTTGTATATTTTCTCTGAGGTTGGAAAATGGACTTACTGCGGGAAGACTTCGTGTAACTGTGATGGGTGAGTTGAAAGCCTTCCGCTGATATGATGTGGACAGAGCTTTATCGTACACTTTTGAAACGGGTAATAATTTTTTTTATTCTTTTTCCAAGACTCATTGTTCTCGAAGATGTGGGTGGGGTTAAATTTGAATGCCTAACCAGTTACGTGGTCGCTGAAGTGTGTGACCATCTCCCGTTCCGACCAGGATGCAGCCGCGGCGTGGAGCTCGATTAGGTTTAACCAGTTCTGTAAGGGTCCGTCGTCCACAGATTCGGTGTACTTAGTACAAGTCAAGGTCAGTTGACGGTGCTGTCATAATGCTGGTCATGATGTAGAGTTGGGATGAACAGTTTTGTGGTCCACGCTCGGTCACTAGGTCTTGCTGAGGTATTCTAGGGTGATGGCTGGTTGATGAAGTGGCTGCCAGGTCTTCATTTTGCCGACTCGTGTGAAGCTATGATTATTGAGAGGCCATGTTGGCTGCAGCCGCGTCGCAAGAACTTGAGGCCAGCCCACCTGAGAACCGTCGCATGCTCGGGCGTTCCCTCACAGAGCTGTCAGACCAACTGGGCAGCTTGGTGTGGGTACTTCGCTAATTTTCGCCCACCGCATTACCATCGCCAGCTCATTATGAACTATCAATGTTTCACGTCTTTGAGGACGCCGCTTTTGGGTGGATTTAGACCGTCGACTCCCTCGGCAGCCTCCATACCTGGCCGGAGTAGCTCAAATGGCTTATTGCCATTGACTGTCTTCGTGGTGCTGCCAAGGCATGACGAGAATGTGGTGGCGTATGTCAACAGTCCCGGCATGGATGGTGTAATCGATGCATCATTGTCTTTTGACCACATTCAAGCAACTGCAACTACCTCGCCGCCAACTCATTGTCAACTGTAGATACCACCTGCCAGACCCACAGCATAGGCGGTGGAACACAGAAATATGCCCCCCTTCACTGCCTCCATGACACATATTGTGTGGGTAAGCCGCTACTAGCCGGTGACGAAGCAAACACTACCACTCTTGATTTGGCCCATTGTGAGGAGCCACATCAACCCCAGACACAATTAGAGCCATTGGCCAAGGTTGCGAACGCTCTCCTGTTACCAAGTGCCAGCTCCACAAAAAAAAAAATCGCAAGTGCCCATCCCATCCAAGGACGATGGCATAAAAGATCTGCCGCTGTAGGTTATGGTTCCAGCTTATTACAAAACTCCTGGCCGGGTCAACTTGATGACAAGTCACGCAACAGAAACACCGCAGGAGCATGATTTGCCTCACTACTCTCCACGCAAAAACTGCTCAGCGATGTCGCAGATGTCTAGTTGTACACGCCATTGCACCTTCATGTGTCTCCAATAGCACCGACGACCTCGCTCAGCGCACTTGGTGATGGTAGCATTTCAAATGCGCTGTTATGTCTTCTAAGCTACGAAGGGGTAGTCGTCACGATGACCTTCAACGGAGACGACCACTCCACATCAGCCACTTCCACGCGCTAGCTCCGTATTCTGCAAGTGAGTGCATTCATTACCGGCCTGGACGAGACCTGTGATAACCAGCACGACACAGTAAGTGCCATCTTCTAGAGTACATGCCATTTCTGTAAGACAAGTCACAGCGAACTCATGATAGACCCCCATGGCACTCCCAGTGCCGCCTTCCAGAGACAAGTTCGGTAGCTCCACACACTCGCAGTCATGGCCGAGAGTAATGATAATGAGCGGCAACGGAGCTTTGGCTATCGCGTTCGACGAGCGAGGAGACGAGAGTGACATCTGTAGGCACTTGCAGCGTATGGTCGTTGCGTCTTCTTCTCTTCATTACAATATACTCAGTTAAAGACAAAGTGCTGCTGCAGCCGGCAATAAGCTTTTTGCGCACGAATGAAAAGTGTCTTTATTGACGTTCCGGCCGTGAACTAGGCCATTATTGCAAATGATATTTCATAGAGGCTAGTTCCCCGCCGAGATGTCCGTATAAATGTTATGTTTCACGTTGACACAGGCATGTACAGTGAGAAAGAGAAATCACTACCTGCATTCTCTTTAGAACATCGAACGTACGTATTTGCTCATGAAACATAGTAAATATTTGCATGACTTACGGCCGGCATAAAAATGCTTGGACTCGACAAGATAAGTCGTTTCAAATGTCTCTTTTCCCCCTTTATAGAGTGC
Source organism: Rhipicephalus microplus (assembly GCF_043290135.1). Taxonomy (NCBI): domain Eukaryota; kingdom Metazoa; phylum Arthropoda; class Arachnida; order Ixodida; family Ixodidae; genus Rhipicephalus; species Rhipicephalus microplus. Next base: position 173,734,771 of record NC_134700.1, on the reverse strand, counting down.
ACCCGCTGTCATATTTATCTGAGCCCGTCCATTCGCAGCAAAAGAAAAAGAAGGAACCCCAGTTATTGATACCATTTCGGCGCTTGAGCGACGCCATAACTTGTTCCTGCGAACGACTTGATTACTCACGCTTTAGCGAAGGTACCACATAGAACGTGGTAAAAAAATACTGTAGTACGTTAAAAGTGGACACCGAAGGAAACGGGAAAAGGGTAGCGAGGCGAAGTCAGCTCTCATAAAGTGGCCGAGACGGATGAAATGTGAACCTCCAACTCTATATATTGTAAGGAGCGAGGCGGTGCCTTCGGTCGTCAGTCGCAATTTACAGAATCGGGGTATTAGGGTCTCCTTTTTTTTTCGTCCGTGTCGTGGACCGTCTCTTTGTGTTTACTTACGTCGTCACATTGATCCAAACTGCTCGTCACACGATTTTGGAAACGATCTTACGGTAGGTCGCGCGGCGATTTCCTCCTTCTGAAGTAGCGTATAGTTAACGAGGCGATCAGTGAAATGGTCGACATGTCTTTTCGATATAGAAGGAAGCAGCCAAAAAAAAAAGTATGATCAAAGAATTGAAACGAAGAAGGCAAAACGGTTATGGAACCTGCTCACTGCTATTTCTTTTCTCACTTTTTCTAATCTCTGTTTTTTCTCTCTCTTTTGCTCCCAGTTGCGTAGATAGTTTCCGCATTGATGTTGCAAAAGATGACTTAAACGGGTTGGTTGGGCGACTTTTTTATCTTGTTCGCAGTTCACTTTAGCAGCGTATTAACAGCAGGCGTAACGTCGCCATCGGCGTTTCCGCAGAATGTACCTCCTTGTTCTTTTTCTCCCGGTAATTGATGTTACGCTACGAGTAACGGAACACACGTTTGGGTGTTCGTTTCGTTATGATAATATCTGGACCTATGCACTTTGCGCGAATTACTAAATAACTCTTTCCTTGCTTCCTGAATGCTTAGGGATCTTCTTGAAATAACGCTTTTCCTTTTTCGTTCGAGCCTTAAATAAATAACGCCACTGGAAAGCTACTACCGACCTTCTATAGTTAACACCCTACCGACAATGTAATCACAATGTGTTAGGTTTCAAGTGCACCATAGGAAAAAAAAGAAGTTGCTAACTCTCTTTGGAAGTGCCGCACCTCAAGGAAAGTAACAGGTAATCCTTTTAGTGGATATTATAGCCAGATTTGCGATTAGCAGCGATTGTATTGTTATTGTTGTTAGGATGTTAATATATAAAAATAGTAAATTCGTCAAGTGAGAAGATTCGAATAGAAAACGTGAGTTCCCGTCATTTTTTACACTTTATGAGCGTATCTTAGCTTTGCACAGATAATTACCTAGGAATACTACTGCGCTGTCTAAGGGAGAGAAGTTACGTTAGGTGTAGTAATGAAACCAGCAAAACTTACGGGTATTTCTGTATCATTAAAACTGATCACAAAACTAGAGCCCTTGATATATATATATGTATATATATATGTATATATATATATATATATATATATATATATATATATATATATATATATATATATATGTATATATTAATATATATATATATATATATATATATATATATATATATATATATATATGTATATATTAATATATATATATATATATATATATATATATATATATATATATATATATATATATAAATATTATAAAGTCTGCTGCTGGCGCACAGTGCCAGCAGGCTCAGTATGAGACATGCTGCCTGACTGTGGGCGCAATCGGCGGCCTAAACGAAGCTCCAGGGGGTAGAGCGGGCTGTGGTAGGGACCGAAAATACACCTCCACCACGTATGAAGACTTGGTGGTCTTGGTTGCGACAGCGTTGAGTTGAGGAAAGACCTTGTAAAACGAACGGGCAGCCAGTCCACAGACGATGACGATGATGATGGCACAAAGGCCATGAAGAAGAGGCAAGCAGATGATGGTGATTATGATCATGCAGGGATAAGAACAATATAAGTATGTAAAAAAACGCGAGCGTGGCAATATATATATATATATATATATATATATATATATATATATATATATATATATATATATATTGCCACGCTCGGAGGTGAAATTGGTACACGTCAAGTTCGTTCGGCCGTCGGTGACATTGACTATTCTTCGTGGTACTGAAATTCCTTGAGTGAAAAGCAGCGAGGTTAGTTGGTCGGCGACTCCTTCACCATCAAACGGTACGTCACATGCTACTGAAACCTGATACATGATCCAGGCGGCACGACTATATTGTGGTCTTTGAGACGAAAGAATTTGTGCTCTGGTGATGAAGAATCAGTCAGACGAGCACTCTTGTAAAACGAAACCACGCGGTCCGGGATGTTGATTAATGCGCCATGCTCCCCAAGAAAGTCCATTTCTATAATTAAATCTTTGCAGCCCTCTGGGAGAATGATGAAAGTCGTGACGAAGGAAGAATCTCCTCTGCTGATTCTTGCTGTTCATCTTTCAGTAGGGAGCAGCAATTGACCACCCGCTGTTCTCATATGTGGTCCGGTCCATGGCGTTTTTACTTTTCTAAGTTGATCGGCCCGCTTGTGACTTATTAAGGAAATATCAGCACCCGTATAGAAGGCTGTCACTTGCTCTCTATCAATAATTACATTGAGGTCGGCGCTCACCATTTCGTCGTTGTCAATATTCCTCGGGGTCGAGTCGTTCTGTAGCGGCAGTACTGGGGACATTTATCATCTTGTGGTCGGGCTGCAACCTTACCCCGAGAGGTCACCGCCTTTAGTTACCCCGGTAAGGGCTCGGCGACCTTGTTTTCCGAAGGTCAGCAAAAGCACGTCGATTTGGTGACGATGTCTGAGCAGGGGATGGAGAGCGTGACCTGTGGGCGGAATTGGGCTGGCGATTACGAAGCGACTCGTGATAGGGAGACCACGTTGTCGAAGGTCCTCGAAAACCAGGGTCGTCATGGCGAACAATGTAGTCAGCGTTGACACGGTGACCGTCGTATCCTGGACGAGACGGGCGAAGCGATGTGTCGTGGCACCACCACAGTTGAAGCAGAGAAAGCGCTGATCTACAGTGCGCCAAACGTCTCTTCTGCGAAATCGTGGGCGTCCCATGTCCTCTTGTGGTGGTGAGTAGGGCATGGCAAGTGGTGGCTGCTGGCATGAAGACGTAAGAGACATGGGCCGACGTCTCAAAGCCTCCTGCAAAGGTTACGACGAAGGTGCGACTGTAGGTGGCTGGTAGTATGACGTAATAGACGGGACGGGTTGTGGATGGTGGACAGCGTCGGCGTAATTCATAAGACGCTGCTCGCGACTGAGATCAGCTGCTGAAAAAGCGTGCCTAAGTTCGTCACGAACGACTGCGGCAACGGCGGTCACTGCTGTATTCCCTGGAGGAGTCCAAAGCTTCTGAATTTCTTCTCGGACATTATCTCTGATCAGATCACGTAGGGAGCCCTGATTGTCCAGAGTCACTGAAGTGGCGTTGATTGAAGTGGTAGTGGACGAGCCATCATACTGCTTCGATCTTTGGTGCAGAGCATGGTCAATGGCTGTGGCTTCTCTTATAAAATCGGCCACGGTAGTTGAGGCATCACGCACAAGTCCGGCGAACAGCTGTTCCCGTGCATAAGGGAGCACAACTTCTTTTCCTCGTACATATTGGAATCAGCCCGACGACATAGGTGCGTCACGTCTTCAGAAAACATTGCCGCAGTTTCGTTAGGCTTTTGAAGCCTTAAATTGAGCAACTGCTGAGCCCACTCTCGATGGTAGACGCTAGCAAATGTGTCAATCAGCTGCTGACGAAACTCATCCCATGTCGATATACGGCCTTCTCGATTCTGAAGCCACATGTGAGCGCTGTCATCGAGAATGAAGTACGTGCGGGCGAGCTTCTGTTGAGCATTCTACTGGCTGATGTCGGCAACGCGTTCGTAATGCTCAAGCCAATCTTCAACATCTTCATGTGGGGCACCACTGAAGCGATCAAGAAAGTGGCTGAAAAAGTGTTACCTGGGCTCGATTGGTAACCGGGCTGCCTTGTTCCCCTTGGACCACCTGTGGCTGACTGGTGGAGGCCATTGGCAGAGGTACGTAATGCCTGGTAGAATTTTCATCTAAGGAGGTCAGCTCAGGAGAGCGGCCTAGCAACCGCCGACTGAAGCGGTGCACTGGAGTCGTAACAGGTGGCTACGTGTCGGGACTTGATGAACGGCTCACAGATGAGGTGCTGAGCATCAGCAGGCTTTCTGCCCAGTGCCTCCACCAGTGTCGCGGTTCAACGTAAGCAGATCACCGAGACGTTGAATCCGAGAACCGACGGCGTGTGTTTTATGCAGGAGTCAAGAGCAAGAGGCCAAAACAAAAGCACGTCATCTTCTTCAGTGTCTCTTTCCACGAGACTGCTCGCGCGCACATCGTCTTCGTCCCCTGTCTGTTTCGAGCGCGGCATTTGCCTCCCCTTAAGAGAGCATCACCCTGATGCTACAGCTGAGCCAGTGATTCGCGCATAAAGTCACTTTGTACAAGCGACGGTGCCTCGCAGAGTCACTCGCTGACGAATGGCTGAATCACAAGTTCAAGTCGGGGCTGGCGACGCCTTGTACAGTTTGGGCAATCCGGGACGACTTCTTAGGTAACGTCACTCAGTCATCGCCAGCATATACAAGTGTTCGCCAGGATACATTTCCGTCAATGGACAGGTAATATATATATATATATATATATATATATATATATATATATATATATATATATATATATATATTCCCTGTCTATTGACGGAAATGTATCCTGGCGAACACTTGTAGTTTATGTTAAACCAGTTGTAACCAAGATAGAAATATGAAAATACACATTCACTCTCGAGAACTTTTCAAAAAGAATGTTCTTCTAGACGCAATAGATTTCCTTTTTCCTATACTGCGTAAAATATGAGAGTTCACAAAAGTAAAAAAATCAACACAAAGTTCAGCTGAAAATAATCGAAATAGAAATCTACGCATATAAAAGCCATTCTTATGCGTTGATCTTTCACTACTCGTCGTATCTTTCGTATACAGGGCCATTAGAACGCCATTGCGATATTTACGTAACGTGCTACGTCATATGTCGCGAAGTTGCGTCATCTAGTCACGCGCCTTTGAAACAAACGGAAACGCGATGCTAAAACTACATATTATAACGCTGTGTGACTACATCTTATTGAACTTCATTTTTTTTTATTCGAATGCGTCGTTGAAACTGGTAGAAAAGGCAACGCCATGCAGCCGATGTATGCATATATAGGACCGACTACTAACACCGGCAACAGCAAGGCCGCTTTAATAATTACTGATTCGTTCGAAGGTTTTCTCGCCCAACCACTCTAATGAATGCCTCTTTCTAAACGTAGCACTGCGAGAGTGCCGACTGGCTTTTTAATTGAAACACAGGACGGATAATTTTGCAAACTGTAACTGAGCGGCCTAACGGCCCTCTTCAAGCTTTCTTTGAAGCTCAGCTTTCAACACAATGGTGCGCTGTTCCTATACATAAAAAATACAGCATATTCATGTAGTGAAGGATGATAACTGGAACGAAGCGTCCGTCACCCTGTCTGCGCTTCCGTCTGTCCATTCATTCTTGCTTCCGTCCGTCCGCGAGACCATCCGTGCGTTCATCCATGCGTCTGTCCATCTGTCCATGCGTCCATCCGTCCGTACGTCTGTCCATCTGTCTGTCCGTTATCTAGTCCGTCCGTCCGTGCGTCCATCTAGTGAACACTTTAAGTACCACCATCTCGTATATCGCATTCCCTGTGGCACATACCCGCTCTGCGCGTCCATCCATCCGTCCGTCCATCTGCTTGTCTGTCCATGCATCCATCTAGAGAACACTCCAACTGCCACCATCTTCCATCTCGCATCCCGGTGGCTATACGTACGACAACGACGGAGGATGAACAAACGCACGCCTTAAAGTGCTTCGCCCCTAAAAAAAACTGACTCATTTCAGCTTTGATCCACTGTTACCTTGTCATCTTCTTTGCGTTGCTCTTTTCCCCCGTTCTCTGTTTCTCTGTTCACTCAGCAACCGCAAGTTGCGAGCATGGGCGACACGGTCACGATCGATGGCTTGCGGCTTCGGTTTAAACACGATGGAGTTCGCTGCGCTTTTACTATACAAACTCGCTGCCGCTTTTCTTCATTCTCCCCCTCTACCCTCCTTCCTGAGTTTCTCTGTGTACTACATACGTGGATTCAGTCAGCTCCCCTTTTTATGTTTTGCCATCCCAGCTTTTCAGGTGGAAGTGCTTGGCCGGGCAGGCGTATCGTAGCGCGCGGCGCCTCGCCGAGAACCGCTGGGCGCTAGTGCACTCCCTTCTAATGGCTTTAGCGGCTTCTTGAGCCGCGAGCACACCCTCCTTCTCCTCTACATCTTTCCGAGGGTTAGAACCCGCGATGCAGCTGGAGTTCCTTCCGTCTAACCGCCCCGTTCACACCGACGTTAGCTCAACACCACGAGCTGCACGCACCAACGCGCCTGTGCATACGTTCGTACGCGCACTGCCACCAACGCTGCGGGGCCGAGGCCCTCCTCTAATGCGACCCGCACCGATCGCATTTAGAAAGAACGAATGCCCCCGCGCTTTAGTTTTCCGCGTACTCGGGAGAGCAATTTTTTCTGACGCAGAAGGCCCTCCGTCGAGCCGGAAACCGCGGTAGTTGGAGAAGAATTAGGCGCTCTTGCGGCCCCAACTTTTGGAGAGGTCGCACAGGCCCAGTATAGAGCTGTCGACCGGGGCGATTTTGTTCGTGAAAGGTGACTCGTGTCCGGCCCATTGTGCTGAACCTGTCGTTCATCGTAAATCAGTGACGCTGGTGTTTTTCGTTAACAGCCAATCGAATTCGTTGAAGGTGAGTGCTTTATGTGACAGTGAAGAACAAAAAAGTATGTAAACATGTGACAAAACGAAGGCACGTATATATTCCATGCTGATCGTTTTAATGTTGCCAGTGGGTGTCGTAAAAGCACTTTCATGGAGTTTCGGATTAAGGAACTCTCGCCGGTCCCTTCCACTTTTTTCTCTACTTTGATTGCAAGCGATACTTTACATCACGGTCTAGACCTGCCGCTTTGCAGGGAAAGGGAAGAACGAAAAAGAACGGACAGGCAGGAATGTTGACCAGTTTAAAAGAACCGGTATGGCACGCTGCACTGAGAAAGTAGGTGGGGTAGTTTGAAAAATGGAGAACGAAACTCCAAACGAACTGGATATTCGTCTGTTTAAAACGTTTTGCGCGCATACACGACGTAAAACATTAGAAGTAATTATATCATTACATGCTTTATTTTTCCAAATTTATGGTATAAACTTTCTCTTCGAGGTCTCGAAGAATGATGCTGGCGTGTTTCGCGCAGGATATCGCTTTTATGGTGAACTGCAGTGCCCCCTTGAACGCGGGCGGCCTTGCTTAAAGGACCACTCCAAAAAGGGACAGGTCTTCGTTCCACGCTTGTTTCTTTTAAGTTTTGAATTCACGTGAACTTTTGCGCTTGCTCACGTCGATCACTTTTCGGGGTTTCTTTCTGCTTTGTTCGCATTTTCTTTCAGTCAGTAGACATCTTGTAGATTTATTGTTCACTTAAGTTTCATAATATGCGCTGAATATAGGCAAAAAAATGCACGCTTCAGACTTTTTGACTAAATATTAAGATATCTTGCCGTGCCACTTCAAACACTCATTAAAGAGAAAAGAAAACAGAAAAAAGGAAATATCTAATATAGAGGTGGTAAAACGTTTTCCTAAAATTATCAACTGCACGTGAATGTAAATTCTGGCCATTCTATCAATTCTACACTTCAACTTCTTCATTTCTCCGGGCTCATCTATAAGCTCTAAAATCACAAATTTCATTCCCCAGTTCACGCTTCCGTCAACTGTACAATTTACGTCACTTTAGGTCAGCCACTCAACAGTTTTTACCCTCCTCAATACATGACAACGCAGTGATATTTTCAGAGCCATGTTAGACCAAGGTATGTCGCGTCTTACCGTTTAAGTTGCGGCGCCATAAATTCGTCATGAACGTTGTTTACACTTCTTGAAGTTGTTTGGCCCTGTCCTACAACGCACACGTACGGCATAGCGAGAAGTAAGTCACCCAAAACACGCCGTCAAACAAGCTAACACCACCAGTAAGGAAACACTCGGAAGTTGCACCGAGCGAGCGAAAGCAACACGTGAAGAAGCCCGGATAAACCTGAAAGCTCAACTGAGCAGACCACTCGCTTTACATTCAAACTGTACACAGCTCAGAGTGCACAAATTGATCTGTTTTTTCTTTTGTCTCCTAGGTTCATATAAATATATCGTTTGGGAGTAAGAGAAAGCTGATGTTCTGTAGATAACTTTTATTACCATCAAGTACCACTGACGTCACATGTTACAGCCTGTGGTGACCGGTAAGACCACACGGTCGTTTAGGGATACGAGAAAAGGGACATTTTAAACGGGCGTCAATAGTTATAGACGGGATATTGCGCCGAAGTGTTTCGAAATTGGCATGTCTAATCTTTATTGAACCAGGAAAAAAATTAGAAATGGGCAGCCTCATTTTAGTTCCACGACCGTTTTAGTGTGGGCCTGCTTTTTTCTGCGTACATTACTCTAAATGCACTGTCCGTCCGCTGCACATGCCTTGCGCGACTTTAGAGGCTAACGGCAGTTCTCTTACTGTCGCTTGTTTTTGCTGCCTCTCCCCGAAAACGACCTTTTACTAACCCATTCCACTCCCCTCCCATTCGCGCCCACAGCCTCTTCCATATACGTCCGGCACTCCGGTGCCAAGTGCGAAGCCGACAACGATCATTCATGTCAGCGAGCTCACGAAAAGAGAGAGAGAGAGAGAGAAAGCCATAACAGTGAAACTCGGAACAGAGTGGGTGCCCGGCCGTTCATTTCGCCTGGAATATACAAAGATTTTCGCATTTATATTTGTTTATTATTCATCTATCACGCCGAAAGTCGGTATAAAAAGTCGGTAAACAAGATGAACCAGCGAGGAAGGGCGTGGTGCAGGTGTCCTTGCGCTAGCAAGCCGTGAAAACGAAATTCGAGCGAGGCAACAACCATGCAGTCAAACCCTTGCCTCCGCCCACCACCCCTGAAAAAAATAAAAAGTGGAATAAAAACTGAAAACTCGGCAGGCGATGCACAGGGTGGAGACCTTTCGTGACACGCGTTTGAGCGGGAACGCGATCAATGCTCGACGCCTGGAAACGAACTGAGGAAAGAAGTAATAAAGAGAGAGAATCGAGGATGGCAGTAGTGGTGATGGGTGGCGCTGAGACGTGTGGTATAAAAATAGAGCGACACTATACGCTCGGTGGAGACGGGATGAGGATAACGGTCGTCAAGTCTGGGTGCTAGCTTGTCGTCTCCTCGCCGCCCCGCAGTGCATCAGTGCACGAACTACCGATCTCGTCAGAGGAGCGCTAACGCCGCCACTCGGAAGCCTCCCCCGCAGGAAGATGCGTTTCACGTAGATCCCCCTCCGTGTTTGCCAAGTCGACTATCTATCAGATCGCAGCTATGCATCAGCTCTTACCCCGCTACCTTCACGACATCTCTTTTTTTTTTGTTTTTTTTGTGATGATGTATGAGTTTATGAGACGTCTGTAATACATGAGGTACTTGTGGAATGCGAATCATCACTGAAAAAAAAATTACAAAAGTGTTCAAGTTCTTGTATGTATATGGTATATTATATTTTAATTAAGAACTGCATGTTAGTCTCATTTCTATATTCCATGTCAGCAATATTAATTTTTGTGCCTTTCTTTGTTTTTCCTGCTGTTGCTCATTTTTTGTGCATAAGATTCATATATAAGCATCACCGCCAACTGCATATTTTTAAAAAAGCCCTGATATGAGCTTTTCGGCTA